>NW_019234064.1:17407-27085 GCF_002742605.1 Olea europaea var. sylvestris
TAACGGTCAAAAAATCAATTATCAAAATTCCTATCAAACAAACACTTTGTTGAAAGCTAATTTTTTAAGTAAGATTGATTTTTTGAAGCTAATCCCGACTTAGACTACAGTGGAAGAGGTACCGTGTCTTGCATCATGACGAAGAACTCAAATTCAGGATTCGTAATTTGAGTCATCAAGCAAAGAAAAAATTCTTCCTTAAAATTAGGGGTGGAGGATCTACCCCTAGTTAAAGTAAAAACCAAGGGAAAGAAATTTCCCTAGTTTTCGCACAAGTCAGGTGCAATAAGTGACCAACATTTCATTGCGGTTCGGTTGGCAAAGATGGGAACGATATGTTAGGGTAGTGGTCTTGTGGGTGGTTTCGGCGTTTGGCTTCATTTTTAATTTTGAATGATCTTAATTTTTTATTCTTAAAAATGGTTGATTTTAGTCAAACTTCAAATTTACGGACGAAATCATTCAAATCAGCTGCTTATTTTTTCAAACATTAGGGATTATGCTGCCAAAAAATAAAAGGTGCGGGACTAATTTGTACTTTATGAAAAGGTGGAGGATACAAACCGGGAGAATTGTTTCTATCCCGTTACCAATAGAAGCAACCTTTAATTACATACGATGTCGTCGACCAAAATGGCATATTCCATTATCCTAAACGTTTTTCTCTGTATTTGGTCTTCTTCTTCAACCTTCATTCTCAGATTTTCCGACATCCTTCTCTCTCTCTAACCTCAGATCTCAAATTTCAAAAAAAAAAAAAAAACCTACCTTTACTCAATTAATCATGGCGAATTCTGGTATTCTTCAGACAGAGCAAGATCATCTTATGTTCTCGTCTCTATTTCACGATTCAAAAGGTTCAATTTTTGTATTTCCTTTTATTAATTTTTCTTTTCTGAACAATTGTTTATGCTTGTAGATTAATTCTTTCCGTCTATGTCATGTATCCTGTACTTTTTTTTTTAATTCAGTTTATCTATGCTGTTAATTAATATATTTTGGGGGTTCCGGAGTATCTTAATGCTAATATTTTTGGTAAAATCCTGTGAATCACAGCTAGAAAATGGTTGCAGGTGAAAATATTAAGTCTCGGAAAACAGAGATTGAGAAAAAGATCGAATTTCTCGAGAGCTTGTCTGGAAAAGTAATTTCTCAATTCTCTCTATTTTCAGAAGGGTTCAATTTACTAAATTGACAAGTCAAAGTTTTCTGTTCTGTAAAAATAATTAAATGTAGCTCAACAACAAAACCAAACAAAGTCTTATGGGAAGATCTATTGGATCTTAGCAAATCCTCTATCGAAATCTTTTTACTCTTACGGACATGAGCTCCTTTAGGACTATGTGAAACATATAATAGTTGGTACTGATGTTAAATGCCTGGCTACAGGTCAGCAATAGGAGATCTCGTAGATGGGTAAATGATCGTTTGTTGATGGAGCTTGTCCCCCCTTTGGATGCAGATGAAATCAGAGGATTGTTTGCTCCACCGCCATGGGGTAAGTTGTGTTTTGGAGAGACATGATTTCTTCGAATCACAAGTATCAAAGCAAACAAGATACTGTTGCAACATACTCATGACTTTAGAAAGACTATACATTTGATTGAAGTTCGAACTAAAACTTTTCCTGTCTAAGTAAAACACAAGACTAAGAGGGGCTTCTAATATTGTTTAAACTAACAAAGGAAAGTTTTCTAGATATCTTTTAGCAAATATGAAATTTTTGTGGTGCCAACAACTCTTTATATTACCCGGTCAATGAGCTATCATCATGATCACCATCTCCAATTTAGTTTGTTTGATTTTTATTCTTTGAAATTATTATTATTATTATTTGGTGAGTTTGTGGTTAAGAAGTAGAAAAAGTTACGTGGGAAATGATTTTTTTGAAGAATATGTGGTTAAAAATGAATCAGCCAAATTGTTATATTAAATAAAATAATAGATGATATCTGTGAAAATGGGGGAGAGAAGTGAATCTATAATCAAACAAGGGCTGAATCTCATTTTTACCGCTAACCAGTTATTACTGTATAACACGTTACAAGTAATTTCTCTATCTCTCAAATTATGTAACCTTGTACTCTCATAATATATTAGATTCAAGTTGTTGCAACTTAATCCCCCAAAGTTAGTTATTTGGAAATTAAATGAAATTGTAAAAGTAGATAGAATAAGGTGTTACTTTTTGGGTCGTCGGCATCTGGGACTTAAATGAGTAGTTTATAGTGTTTTATAAGGTGCATGCACGTGCGCACACACAAACATGAAATATTAATTGAACTGTAAGTCTATAAATACATTTGTGTACTATATAGACAGTACTTGTATCCATTTATATGTTACATATTCATCGTAATAGACGCTAACTTCTAAATTATGAATGACAAGATGGATGACCATTCACTGTAAAAGAAAGTCTTACTCTTGTGGACACGAGTGTGCCCCTATACTGTTATTTGCGCCAGTGAATAGCCCTTAACCGCCAAGCTTTCTATTAAAATTTTTTTGTCAACATTCCCATGCTTGAACATGATTTGTTTTAGTTTTACAGGTGATGATGTGCCACTTTCACCATTTTGCATGACAAATGTGGGAGAGTGGGATAAGTTCCGGAATATAGACATGGACAAGCAGGTTCTCACTTTTCTTGTTTGCTAAAGCATAGTATGTGGTCTTGAAACTGTTGGAATTTTTTTCCGAATGTACTTCACGAGGCTGAAAATTTTTAGTGCTATCGAACGGCTACTCACTCTGGATTTTATAGATTGTGATATATCACCATCCTACTTGTGCACCTCTACTGCAGCATTTTCTTTAGAATATTTAGTTATGATGGAGGTTAACAGAGAGTCAAAAATGATTCTTGAAAAGTTTGTTTTTTACATTAAATGGAGAATTCATATCGATGCAGGTGCTTATTGAGGAAGCAAAAAAATGGTTATCTTGAGGAACTAATAAGTGCCCTTTGCACCTTCCGAACTTATTTTGTCGCAAGATACATAAAATTAGCTTACTGCATGCTCAGAAGGGAAATTTAGTGTATCTTTGCAGGACATGCATTACTATGAGCCTCAATTGCTTAAAAACTAAATAGATGTTCATTTAGTTCCTCTAGTCCTTTTTCCAATTTTGGCAACTTAACATGTCGATATCTATATTGCTGTTGGCATGTGGCATGAGGACATGCTTATATTCTCTAAGATCTTTGTTTGGTTCTTCTAGGATTCCATTATAGCGTCCCTCGAAGACTCATGTGGAGAGCGGAGAAGCCATCTAGATGCTGATAAAGTTGCTGTACTGACTGCATGGCATAGGGTTGATTGTAGAACTAGAGATGCACTTCGTCGTTCTTTTCTTTCAGAATTGAGTAATAGCTATGAGGTACTTGAAATTTATTGCTAGTCAATATCCATGATTCTAATGTTTCTACTTCTCATAAATACGAATTAAATGTTGGGAAAGCATGAAAATGATCTACTGACATAATGAATTTTTTTTCCTTGTATATTATTCTCACTTTGTTTCCCTAGTAACATTGGTATCATGTTTTTTAGGAACGTGTACGATCATTCATCAAGGGGAGTCAGGATGGAGATGTTCTTGTACTACAAGTTCAAGATCCTTTCCATCGGTTACTACTGCATGGTGTTTGTGAGGTATATCTTCCAATTCAAGTTTTGTAACGTTCAAACTCAGCCCTGAGGGCAGAAATTGATTATTTCGTCCAAAATTTTCAGTTTGTTTATCTTGAGCTTTTTATCTTTTTTACTTAAAAAGAAAAAAATTAATACATCGAAGGACCTGTTTGACAGAAACTTTTGCTTTTTTTAGAAGAGCTCCCTGAATAAGCTACTTTGGGCATTTCTACCATTTAAAGCACTGCAAGAAAATTATCGTGCAAAAACAACTTTTTATTCTCAAAAGCAGCTTTGGCCTTTTAAAATCCTGGCAAACGGTCCCAGATATGTTTCGAAACATAAAAGTTACTCAAAAGTATATTTATACTTAGCTAATCATTCAACTAGTTTTTTGTTCAATATGCTGATCTCCACATATTTTTTCTACCTGAGGTCCTGTTGGCAGGGGGAATTGGTGTCTTTGAAATGGTTATAGCAGACGAGAATTTGATTTTATTTATTTATTTATTTATTTTTTTTCAAATGCCCGACTAAACTGCCTTTTTGACAGTTCTACAATTTGTGCTCGACAACGATCACCCAGTTGGAGGGTTCCAACTCCTTGAAGATGACTAGGATATGCAAGAAGAAAGTAAGTGCAGCCGAGCTTCCAAACATCACTCTCTCCAACTTCTTGAAGATGGCAAAAGAAGGGTTTTGGTGATTCATTTTGCCATAATTCAACCACGTTCTTAGACCAATCTGTAGATTATCTTAATTTACTTCAAACAATGTACTATTAGAACAACCTGTGCATTATCTTAATTTACTCAAATGGATGTAAAGATTTGGCAACTTTGCCATTTGACCCTTGAAATAATACCTCAATGCGCCGAAATATAAATTGTTCGTACCGTTTTCAACGTAGTGTTTTTCTTCGCACCAACCACTTATTCGATGGCCTGTGGGTTTTGAACTTTCGAATTAGTTTCAGAATTTATTGTAATATTCTTCAAATGATGTCAATTGCTATATTATGAACTTATTGGGCGTTTTGCCTTCAGTTTTCCTTGTTTTATATGTCCCCTGCTTCTGTTGGATTGTGAAAATGCCTGTATATGAGTTACGAATACTTCAACGAGCTGTTGTTAATGAATTAAGTTATTTTTAATCCATTCAAATTTTCTGTCGTAAAGCTCTGTTTAAATTATCTTCGAATTTGTCTTTCGTTCAGGATCTAGCCGACAATGGTCTACTTTGGATCGTATACTTTTATTATACTCTTCTGCTATGATAATTTAAAAACATTCTTTATTGTTTATTGTTTTCTTCATTTACTTAACCTTTAAGTGTAGTCTTTAATATTATACATGTCATATATGATCATTCTGTTATCCCAGTTAACAATATCTCCAGCGTGGTAATAGTTAAATCTTCACATGGATTATGAGTTTTTATTTTCTTAAGAATCACGACTTAGGCACAACGATCATTAGTTAACCTTTAGTTTTAATGTCACTAAAGAAGTTGCGTTATGTAAAATCATTCAACTTTATAATTTGATCAATTTTTTTATCGGTATATAAGATTCACAAGGCCTTGACTTTTATATGAGAGAGGCTACGCATCTGGAGGACTTCTGTGAATCCCCTCTATGACATAAATCCTTTTATATACCTTTTATCATCAATTCATCGAAATTTGGTACTTATAATCAATTATTATATAATTATAAGCAAAGTAATATTCCAAATGGGCACAAATTTCCGGTGCTTGGACAACAAGTAAAGAAAACGGGGGAGCTTCGTGGAACCATTACCTTTCTATATTTTACACCCATTTTGTTGACCAGATATGGATGTAGATACACTGCCCACCTATAAATTCTATTTTTTGAAGTCAGTAAGACCAATAATCTTCTTCTTCACCTTACACTATGGCCAAGAAGCCCGTGAAGTACTGTGTGGTAATCTTTCGTTTTCTAAGTATTTGGGATTTTAAGGTTGTGAGAATGCCAATTTTGAAATTCGATTTGTTCATTTAAGTTTTAGATGCACACAATTGATCGTTTGATAGCATTTTAAGTCTTGGAATTCGATTTAACTGGTCAATTTGGTTGAGAAGAGTAGTTCAACTTCTTGTTTTGATTATTGTTTTCATATTCAAGGGGTGCAGGATTTTACAATCGGTAACAATATAATTTATTGGGTTTTAAAGTTTGGAAGAATTAAACTAAACAGGTCGATGCATTTACTGACGAGGCATTCAAGGGGAACCCGGCAGCAGTGTGCTTGCTGGAGGAGGAGAGAGATGAAGAGTGGTTACAAGCGGTGGCGCGTGAGTTTAATCTATCTGAGACTTGCTATTTGACTCGGCTCACTGACTCACCTGAGTCTACAAATGACTCGGGCAATGCCCTTTCCATCCCCAGGTTTCATCTTCGCTGGTTCACTCCTGTTGCTGAGGTTTTTTTCTTTTTCTTTTCTTTTTTTCATTGACATTCAATTTCTATGCTATAGTCATATTTCTATTTCTTTTCATGTTTGCAGTCATAATTAACCATTGTCTTCAACACGACAAATGGGTAATGCGGGGTCTTTTGCTGGTTCTGATGCATATTTACCATTTATATAAAACTTGAGCTATTAGAAAAAGGATCACATATATTTACTTAAGCATTGTGTTCGACATGGCCACCGGTAGAACAAGAAATGATCAAATAATGAGCTGAAATTGAATCAGTTCTGGTGATGATGTCAATCTTAATTCTTAATTACACAACTAAGGTTACTGCGTTGAATATTATAAGTTAGTAAATTGGTGCTTCAATCGAATTTTGATTTGAGTGATGATTTCAATCTTAATTCTTAATTACACGACTAAGGTTACTGCGTCAAATATTATAAGTTAGTAAATTGGTGCTTCAATCGAATTTTGATTTGAGATAATTTGATTGATGGAAAGTGCCTAAGCACAAAGCAGAGGAGACACACCTTCTGCTTTGCTTAAGTTCATGCTTTGATGAAGCAGAATAAAAGCCCATGTAAGTGCGCAGGCAATTAGGAAGAACTTTATCAAACTACTGTTTTCGTTCTGGTGTGTAAAGTGGTGCTGGATTTTTAGCTGTTGAAACATAATCAATTGCTGAAATAAATAAAGGGAAATCTTTCACGCAAGTACTTCAAGCATTTAATTCACTTGAAAAACAAAAATTAAAATGAAACCCTGAGGACAACTCAATGATCAGACCTTGAGTTTGCTCTCCAATGGTCACCAGTTCGAATCTCCTCAGGCCACTGAGATGAGTATCTGGCTGTAAACTTCAGGGCCCTGTGGGATTAGTCGAGGTGCGCGTAAACTGGCCCGAGCACCCACGATCATAAAAAAAAAAGATATAATAATAAAAAAATATAAAAAATAAAAAAATGGAAAAATCATTTACTTCACTTCTTTTTTGCTCAAATTATTGTTGAGAAGTTATTTCCTGCAATTTCAAGGAAAGTACTTAAATGTTGGAAATGTTTTAGGTGGACTGCATATTTTTTTATTTCACATTTATTATTAATATCGCTCTCTCAAAGCTTGTCCCTCGAGTGCACTTTGTGCATTTGGTATTGTGGGGCTCAGTTAGTGTTACCAATTTAAATGATGTTAAACTCCATAAAATTCAGGGCTCAAAACTGATTTTGATTTTTCGGCTTGTTTCCATTGTGGATAAAGTAATCTTCATTGGAAGTCAATATTCTAGATGTTTGGCATTCAATATTTTGGTTAAGTACGATAAATACTATTCTCAAAGTTTGAAATCTCTGAAATAATTTTCTTCAAGATTGTTGAAGTTCATAGGAAAAAATGAAGATCTATTGACTCTGCCCATATCTTTGAAACATTATGTTAGGGTCCAATAGTTGTGGGATTCAATCACTCTGAAGCCTGGGCTTTTGGGAGAGATGGTTGGGTCCTCATGAATTAATATCAGAGCAGACTTATGTCATAGGTTCGTATTTGAGATCGTGGGGTATTATTAGAGTCTAATAGTTGTGGGATTCAATCACCCTCAAGCTTGGCTTTTAGGAGAGATGGTTGGGTCCCCATCACATTAACAAAGTGTTCTGTCCCAACTAGAATTCTTTTGTCCCCAAATTATTTTTTCTTCCCCAATTTTCATTGCACTAGATGAAGGATCTGAATTTAAAATTTGAAGTTTCATGGATGGTCAATGTATTTTGAGTGACTAGCATCAATTATTGGTGCTTAATTACTTGGTAATATGTCTCGTATGATTGTAGTATCTGATGAGACCACTCTAAGAATACCAGTTCTTTGCAGGTCAAACTTTGCGGACATGCAACATTAGCAGCATCCCACTTTCTCTTTACTTTTGGTTTGGTGAATGCTGATGTGATCGAGTTCTCAACACTGTCGGGGATATTGACTGCAAAGAGAATACATGACATTAAGGTTTCAGATTCATCCCACTTTCAGAATGGTGATGCGTCTGAGACCTGGCTCATTGAACTAAACTTTCCTGTTGTCCCAATAATGGAATATGATTACGCGACTGATGTTTCAGAAATTTCTAAAAGCTTGAATGGTGCTTCTGTGGTGGAGATCAAGAAGACCTCTACTGACCTCCTTGTGAGCATTTTAATTTACTCTTCCGTTATGGCATATTTGGAAGGTAGACTCATAGTATTAGACAATATTAAGAAAGGAGTAGATGTTAAAATCATGTGAATTGTACGTAGTAAACAAACGATTCCATTGTGGTTATGCAACTTTATATTAAGCATTTGTATGTAACGGAAGACATTAATGATAAGGCAAATGGTGAAGTATATATTATAGGACATTCAATTACCCGAGGAAAGGAAGGCCCAATTTTTTCACTGAAAAGATGAAAAACAAATTGAAGCAAATGACTGATTTTTCTTTTCCTGTTATATGAGATTTATACTTTTTAGATTTTGGCAGGTTGTGCTGCCGTCAGGGAATGCAGTTGCAGAAGTAGAACCACAATTTGACGAGATAAAAAATTGTCCTGGTAGAGGAATTATAATTACAGGACCTGCTCCTGCTGGTTCGGGATTTGACTTCTTTAGTCGCTTTTTCTGCCCAAAACTAGGTATCAATGAGGTAATATGCTGGATTTTCATCAAAAGACTGAACAACTTTAATCTGCCCGCATTTACGTGAATAGTCATACATTATAGACATACTCTAATACTTCACAGCATAAGTCAAGGCATTAAACCATCCTGTGAATATCCATTAGAAAAAATATTTGCCTTTTCATCTTCTTACCATGTTCTAGCTATCCATATCGCATGCTCGAACATTGTGGCATGGAGACGGGAAAAAAAAAGAACATTTATTAAGTGATTTAGTGCATCTTTAAAAAATTTCGAATTATGTTTCTTAGTTTAGACTTCAGTGTGAAGATTGCTTCTGAATTACCTTACTGATTTTTTGCTCCTTCAGTTGGTTTCGAGTTCTATGAAATTTGATTCTCAAACTGGTGGATATGTTGGGAATTGACACCAATTCCTTGATTTATCCACAGTATCCTCTTTCAGAGAAATATTAAGAAGTCAAAAACTAAAATAGATGAAAAAGAATTAGGGACTATCAAAGAGAAAAATATTTCACTATATGAATTATTGTTACAATCATATAGAAATTCTTGCTCACCGAAACCCTTAATTAGTATCGTAAGAAATACATAACCTAGTTTCACCACAATCACAATATTCTGCCCTTAGTACAAACCACAAAGAGAGATTTATTTGAATGCTAGACCTATTTTTTCCATTTTGACACGTACCAAAAAGAAGAGAAAACCAAATAGATATTGGGAATAATTGCTGCATTTTTAACCTATATTTTCCTCCACAGAATTCGGTTGACTCTAGGCAGTCCATGAAAAGGTTCTATTCCAATTTTTTAATAATTCGTGCCATCTTCTTTGCCAATTTTTTTTTTTTAGGAAAAAAAAAAAAAAAAAAAAAAAAAAAAAAAAAAAAGGTGTTTTTTTTTAAAAAATTTTTGTTTGTGCCTT
>NW_019234064.1:27335-104232 GCF_002742605.1 Olea europaea var. sylvestris
ATTTAATTTATTTTTATTTTTTATTTTTTGTTTTAAAGGTAACATGGGGGCTGTATTTTTAATGGCATATTTTCAATGCTGCAATCACATATTCTCAATGCTTAATTAACTCAAATATGAACATCACAGTCGTGAATATAACTTTAGGTTTGACTTTTTGGTGCATTTTACATTGTTCAGGATCCTGTTTGTGGAAGTGCACATTGTGCTTTGGTGCACTACTGGAGCAAAAAGCTTGGAAAATGTGATTTTGTAGCATATCAGGTTCCTCTCTCTCTCTCTCTCTCTCTCTGAGTCACAATTTCATAACGTCTAGTCTTGACCACGCTAATTTTGTGTATGAATTAGGCATCACCAAGAAGTGGCGTGCTAAATCTGCATCTTGATGAGAAGAATCAGAGAGTTTTACTTCGAGGAAAGGCCAACATGGTGATGGAAGGTTCTGTCCTGGTTTGAACGAGAAGTTGTACTTCAATATTGAATAATTGATTCAAAATGCATGACATTGTCAATTAAGTTGTCGCCTCTAGTGACTTCCGAATAAAGATTTTAGGCGTTTCCTCGTACAGTACATTGTAAAATTTACATTTTACTCACGTTATATATTATATGCTGAAATTCTATAGTTTGTCCTACTTATACTGATGTCACTGATGTCTTCAATCGGATTGTAAATCTCAGATAAGGCTTGTATGTTGTTATTTTATTGGATATTGTAGTGTAGTTATTGGAGGTGAACGGTGACACTTGTCGCTATACTCCATGTCCAAGGGAATGGGATGGCTCATAAGTTTGCCTTTTTAGTTACTATAGGTATTAGTGATTGAGTGTGGTCTATTTTTATTCCGTTTTTTATATCGTCTGCCGTTCGCGGCGATATAACTTTATAATGTTTGTTTTGAATTTCAAAAAGAAAAAATATATGTCGAAAAACTTAAATGGTCATGCTTGCTTCTATATTTAATTGAGGCACGTACTATATTACTTACGAGTGAAAAGTGTTACGTGTTGACACACTTGACCGACCACTTATGCGAACCACGTGACATCTTTGCCTAGGCCCCCCAATCAACAAAAATAGACCAGCGTGCTTAAACAACACCCATGACGTGACCCAAATGCTGACGTCGAAGTGAATATGCTGAGGTGGCCCTTCACTCCGTGGCCCATCATACAGAGGTCCTGAGGCCCTAAGCAGCACTCTCCCCAGAGATCTGATCTTACACAAGATCCTTCCTGATTGATTAATGGGACACCCATCATAGAGTGCAAGTATCTTGTCTTGTTAATGTAGCGGTAGAGCCATCGATTAATAAATGTGTAACAGGTTAGGAAGTCAAGTATGATACCTATAATTTGACATGTAAACTTATGGGATGAGGTCACGTGTACTCCCAATCAAGGGTCACGATCTAACTTGTAATACTACAAATACCCTCATGCATCTCTCACGAGGACGATGCAAGATTCAACACAAGAATAAATACAACATTTTTTACATTTTACTCTCTTGCAACATACACGAATTCATATACGCATTCTAAAAATATCGATTGGTAATCATTGTACAATCGTTATGCAAACATCACACCGGAACATTCTCGTCCAGCGCTTTTGAGTCGCTCCCACGTCCTTGATCTATCCATTTGAGACCGTCCACATGTCCTAACGTGTTGAACTAGGCTCACGTGTGCGCGAGTGGGTTTGGTATATGTTGACAACATTTTTGGGGTCAACAGATTGACGCCGTCTGTGGAAAATTATACCATAACCACGAGTAACCGCATGGAAAAGCTTACCAAAAGAAGAACATTCGGGTATCACCCTTGAAAAAGAATTTGTTCTTGGAAAAAAACAAGCGGAAGACCCATAACTTGCAGCAATTCGAAGTTGAAACACGAAGGAATGAGTTCGGACAAAAATATACCCCCTAGGAGGGTAAGGGAAAATGTGGGAATGTCTCCACCAGCAGCTGCCCCTGCGGCTCGGCATCGACCTCATCACCACCACGGAAGAGGTGGCATGCGAATGGTCGTTCAGTTATCAAGAGAGATGGCCACCATGGCCGTAAACATGAGGGATATTGCTAGCTAGAACATGGTCATGAGGGAGCTCATGACCCAAATGCAGAGCCAGGGAAGCTTTCCTATTCCTCCATATGCACCCCAAGGACCTTACAAAAATGAGGAAGTCCAAAGTCAAAGAGCTGTATCACCGGAATACAGCCGAGGCAGAAGCCCTATGTAGAGGGAAGTAGAAGTTGATGCTTCCTCCAATTATGCTACAGGCCAACCCACCGAGGCCCGGTATAACCAAGACAACTTTCCACCAGCATATGAGCCAAAGTTAAGACTTAGGAGGTCTAACAGCGTATTTGACAGAATTAGCCCCGAGGAACCGAGGTGCAGGCCACAGCCACACTAGCCACAGAATAGGCCACAGCCCTACCTCTAATGACTCATCAGCCGGAGGAAAGGCATGAAAATGCCCCCCATGCTGCCCCGCCTAGAAATAGGCGCCAAAGGAGAGAAGAAAAGGCTAGAACTTAAGTCGGGCCCTCTCATCAGCCACCCAAGTACGAGGCCGAAGAGAATAATGACTCAGATGAGCAGCAGAGGTCCTTTCACTTGGATGCCGACAATTAAAATCTGTCATTTTCAAGGGAACTAAGAAATGCCCAGGTTCCGAGCCACTATGTGATGCCCAAAATACCAAAGTATGACGAGAGAGGCGACCCAAAGAAACACCTGAGCACTTATAAAACTCATATAAGCCTTATAGACGCCACCCCGGCTGTAAAGTGTAGGGCTTTCTACTTGACACTTAGTGGAGCGACTGAAATCTGTTATAGTCAGCTACCACCTGGAAGCATAAAGAGTTAGCCAGAATTCAAGAACACTTTCCTGGAAAGGTTCGCGGTGAGCAAAGAGGGAGAGGCTCCTATCTAGTGCCTTCAAGACATGAGGCAAGCGCATGAGGAATCCTTAAAAAGCTTTTTATCATGCTTTACTGACGAAATGACATATTGCGTACAAGTCACCGATCGTGAGGCTTTATCAGTCCTAAGAGGATGTCTGAATATGAACACCCTGTTTTGGAGGGACGTGCAAAATCAAGACCTCATCACCAATGACGCCTTATTGGAAATGATGAGGCGAGAGATTATCAATGAGGAATTGATTGAACACCGAAATCGGGCTAGTAGAGGCCTCCCACCTCAACAGAGACAGCGTGCCAGAGGACCGACCTCCCATTTGATGGACTACCAGATGAGCCCACCT
The DNA here is from genome assembly GCF_002742605.1 of Olea europaea var. sylvestris. NCBI lineage: Eukaryota > Viridiplantae > Streptophyta > Magnoliopsida > Lamiales > Oleaceae > Olea > Olea europaea. The sequence goes on from NW_019234064.1 coordinate 30,617, forward strand.
GGTAATGGAAATTCAGGGCAAGCACTTGCCACAACCACTTTGAACGCAGTCTCAACTTTGGCATATGAAGATGTCAACCCAACTGCCTCCAACCAACAAGTAGGAACTTCACAACGGGCCCCCCACAGAGGAAGAGTTCAGGGGCGTGGTTTGGGGCCTAGGAATAGACCAAATCAAAACCCCCCAATTATTGTACGTACCACCGCTCCCATGGTCATAACACTTCCGAGTGTCGAGAGTATGCGTACCACAATCAACGGGAACACCCTCAAGATAGGAGGAATGTTTCGTTACAGACAAATAGGCTCCCACCTAGGAATGACCAGCGACCTAGGTGTGAGGAGGCGGCTCCCCGCCAGCAAGATGTATCCCCTATCGAAGGGAACATGACTTAAAGAGGTCCAGGGAAGGACAAAGGCATCGTAGAAACTGCCACGCGCAAAAAGAGATCCCTATCTATGAGATAGATACCATATTTGAAGGCCCATACGTGGGCGGTGAAACTCGGAACGCAAAACGGAACTATGCTCGAGAGGCTAAATGCCTCCCGCTAACCAGTTATATAGTGGACAGCAGCTCACGGAGAAATCAAGTACTGCCCATCGTATTTACCCAAGAAAATTTCGAAGGGGTCCACTATCCCCACTGTGATGCACTTGTGGTAAGGGCCATGGTAACCTGGAATGGGCTCAAGCGAATGTTAGTGGATAATGGCAGCTCTGTTAACATCATGTTTAGGTCCATCTTTAATAAGATAATCCTGGACCACGAGCTGACACCCACCACCACTTCTCTATATGGATTTACCGGAGATAGTATCACTTCGAAAGGTAAAATAATACTAGCGGTAGAGATGGGAGAGTCCCCCCAGACCACAATGAACTTCATGGAATTCCTTATTGTTGACAGTCGGTCAGCTTACCATGGAGTCTTGAGCAGACCAGCCCTGAAAGAGTTAGAAGTCGTTACCTCCATCTACCACTTATACATGAAACTCCCAACTGAGAATGGGGTGATAATAGTGAGAGGTGACCAAAGAGGATCCAGAGAATGCTACTTAAGCTCTATCAGAAAGGTTGAACCCCGAGACGTACATGCCATCCTGACTAATGTGGATATGGCAGACATCCCAAGCAAGGCCCCTCCCGAACGAGAAGATGTTGACATGATCGATACACCTCCCGAGCAGGAAGAACTCTCCATGATCAATGAGATCGATCCCCGTGTGATTAAACATGAACCCCAAAGACCTACCGTTGAGGAGCTCGAAAGCTTCCCAGTCGACTCTTCGGACCCCACGAAGGTGTTGAAAGTAGGCAGAGGCCTGTGCAACGACATGAAAGAGAAATTGAAAAACTTTCCATACAAGAATCTTGACGTCTTTGCTTAGAGGCATGATGACATGGTGGACATAGATCCCAAGGTCAGCTGTCACCACCTAAAAATAGATCCTAAGGTTGCCTCGCACCGACAGAAGAGAAGAGCCCTCAACCCAGAAATGTATGAGGTTTTGAAGGAAGAAGTGCAAAAACTGATCAAGAATGACTTCATCAGAGAGGTCATCTACCCGAAGTGGGTCTCCAACTCGGTGTTAGTTAAGAAGTACAATGGTAATGGTAAATGGAGGGTAAGCATGCCCCAAAGACAGCTTTCCACTTTCGAGAAAGAATCGATCAATTGGTAGACTCCACCGTCGAGCATGAGCTCCTGAGTTTCATGGACGCCTACTCTGGCTATAACCAAATACCCATGTACCCGGCCGACGAGGAAAGCACCTCCTTTATCACTGACAGAGGTGCTACAAGATGATATCCTTTGGGTTGAAAAACGTCGGGACCACATACCAAAGGCTCGTCAACAAAATGTTTGTGGACCTCATCGGCAAGATGAAGGAAGTCTACATAGATGATATGCTCGTGAAAAGCCTGAAGGCGGACGATCATGTGACACACTTGAATGACACTTTTCAAACCCTCAGAAGGTACAGGATGAAGCTTAACTCCCTCAAGTGAGCTTTTGGCGTGGCCTCCAGCAAATTCTTGGGATACATGGTCAATCAAAGAGGAATTGAGGCCAACCCCGAAAAGATCAATGCCCTCTTCGAAATGAGATCACCTCAGAAACCTAAGGAAGTCCAAAGTCTAACTGGACGAGTGGCAGCTCTCAGCCGCTTTGTCTCCAAGGCCACCGAAAAATGCCTCTCATTCTTCAAAGTGTTGAAAGCCGGGAAGAAGTTAGAATGAAATGAGGAGTGTGAAGAGGCCTTCCAGGGCCTGAAAAGGCATCTAGGGCAGGCCCCCTCCTCTCCAAGCCAAAGTCTGATGATATCCTTCAATTATACCCGTCGTCTCCAATGAGGCCATCAGTGCAGTCTTAAACCGAGAAGAAGGAAGCACCCAACTTCCCGTGTATTACACCAGTAAGGCACTATCATCTCCGAAAACTTGCTATCCCGATATGGAGAAATTAGCCTTAGCCTTGATCATAGCTTCTAGGAAGCTGAGGCCCTACTTCCAGGCACACACCATTCACATGTTGACCAACTTTCCATTGAGACAAGTGCTACAAAAGTCAGATGTCTTAGGAAGACTACTGAAATTGGCAGTGGAATTAAGCGAATTTGACATTGTCTTTAAAACAAGGGCAGTCATCAAGGGCTAAACCTTAGCTGATTATGGAATCTGTTGAACCCCCCCACGTGCAACTTGTTCGTTGTCGATTCGACTGGAGACACAAGTTCGGGAGCTAGTGTAGTCCTAGCCAGCCCAGAAGGCCACAAGCTGAACTCAGCCGTGAGATTTGGATTTAAAGCCACCAACAATGCTACTGAGTATGAGGCACTCTTTGTAGGCCTCAGTTAGCCAAAGAAATGCAAGTAAGGAGGATACGTATCAACAATGACTCCCAGCTAGTGGTAAGCCAAGTGAATGGAAATTTTTTAGCTAGGGATAAAACCATGGCCTTCTACTTGAAGATAGTGATGAACATCCTCCCATCATTTGAAAATTTTGAAATAATACAAATCCCTCACATCGAGAACGTACATGTCGATGCACTATCTAAACTTGCTAGCAGCAAGGACTCCGAACTACTTGTAATAGTATCGATTGAGCACCTCCTCATGTCATCTACCGAGGCCCCCGAAGTGATGTGGTTCGAAGGAACCCCCACCTGGATGCAACCTATCATAGCCTACCTAAAGGACTAGGCCCTGCCCAATAACAAGGATGAGGTCTACAACTAAGAAGGAGATCGGCCCATTTCCTCTTCATTGATGATGTACTCTACAAAAGAAGTTTCTCCTCCCCATTTTTTCGCTGCGTGGGAGAAGACGAGGCCATCTACATTCTAAGGGAAATCCACGAAAGTGTTTGTGGTAATCACTCAGGAGGACTAGCCTTGGCACAAAAGATACTGAGGCAAGGCTACAACTGGCCCACCTTGAAAAAGGACGCGCTTCTATTCGTGCGCAAATGTGACAAGTGCCAGCGTTTTCTCCCATTCAGAGGCAACCCTCGCAGGAGTTAACTGCCGTATCTAGCCCATGGCCCTTCTTCAAGTTGGGCGTGGAACTGATAGGTCCCCTATTCAAAGGTAGAGGAGGCGCGAACTTCGCCATTGTGGCCATTGATTACTTCACGAAGTGGGTTGAAGCTGAACCGCTAACAAAAATCACAAAAGCAAACACCTCCAAGTTCTTCTAGAATAACATTATATACCGGTTCGAAATTTCCCACTCAATTGTTTCAGACAATAGGAGACAGTTCGACAATAAGAAGGTCAGGAACCTATGCTAAGAACTCGGAATCAATAAGCATTTCTCAATGCCTCACCATCCTCAAGCCAATGATCAGGTTGAGGCTGTAAACAAGACAATCAAGCATGTCCTCAAAAGGAAAATGGATGCATCAAAGGGAGCCTAGGTTGATGAACTGTCTCAAGTGTTTTGGGCAATCCAAACTACCACCAGAACTCCCATGGGAAACTCCTTTCCTCATGGCTTATGGCATCAAGGCCATGGGCCTTGTCAAGGTCGGCTTACCATTGCCACGTCGCTTATATTTTAGCGAAATAACCAATGACGAGCTACGGAGGTTCGACCTTGACTTCATTGATGAAAGAAAAAATGACTCCTAGCTGAAGCTCGCTACTTACCAAAGGAAAATGACCAAATACTTCAATTCCAAGGTGAAGAAGAGGTCTTTCCGAATCAATGACCTAGTTCTTAGGAGAGTCTTCCGATCTTCCAAAGGACCAGGCGAAGGTACCTTAGGTCCAAACTAGGAAGGCCCCTTCAGAGTCAAAGAAGAACTCCGACCAGGCACCTACAGGATTGAAGACATGGATGGTCGGGCACAGCCTCGTCCATGGAACATTGAGCATCTCAGAATTTACTACCAATGAATGTACTGCGTCGCTGGATGATCTTTCCCAGCTTATGTAACTGATTTTCAGTTTCAATAAAATGTCATTAAAATTTAGAAACAACTCCTAAAACGTAGATGCCTCGAACGAGAGGTCCTGATTCCCAGTTCTGAGGTCACCTCGCCCGAACTCCGAGACTCAATCCACATGCCTCCTTTTGGGAAGACTGAATGCCAAGGAAAGAAACATCCACATGGCTGCAGCATCCACCATATAGAGAAGTGTGGGCGCCTCGGAGGAGAGGTCCTGATTTCCATCTCTAGGATCACCTCGTCTGAACTCCGAAGCTCACTCCACATGCCTTTCTTGGCGAGCCTGAATGCCAAAGGAAGAAGCATCTACATGGCTGCACCATCTACCATGTAGAGAAACGTGGACACCTCAGAGGAGAGGTCCTGATTCCCATCTCTGGGATCACCTCGTCTGACCTTCGAGGCTCACCCCACATGCCTCTCTTTGGCGAGGCCGAACGTTAAAGAAAGAAGCCTTTACATGGATGTACCATCCACCATATAGAGAAACGTGGGCGTCTCGGACGAGAGGTCCTAATTCCCAAGTCTAGGGTCACCTCGCTCGAACTCTGAGGCTCAATCCACATGCCTTCCTTTGGCGAAGCTGAACACGAAGGAGAGAAGCCTCTACATGACTACAGCATCTACCATGTAGAGAAGCGTGGGCACTTCGGAGGAGATGACGAATCCCAACTCCGAGCTTCCTATGTGGTTCTGCATGATTTTGTTCATAGTTTTTCATTCAAGTTCTGAAATCATCAAATTTGCCTAAGTAATGCCGCGTATGTCCTTAAACTCTATTATTTAAATGAGGTCTATTTACTTGGTATTGAAAAATGAACAAAATGTTGCAAAACATGGTATTCATTAATATTGAAAATATTATAAGATGAGGGCTTAAAGCCAGTACATTGATACAAACTAAAAGGGAATCCTATACTAAGCTTCGGATGATGGAGGGAGTGCCTCTGCAGCAGGAGCTTCAGCAGCTTGAGCCTCGAATCCCTCTTCAGTTCTCTTTGTTGCTTCCTCTCCCACTGCTTCATCAGCTGGGGTCTGAGGTACCTCATCCACAAACTCAGACCTAAGTTGGGATAGGTCATAACAAAGATAAAGCTCTTCAGCCCTCTCCATCACCTCAGCGTAGCCGAAGTTCCTCTAATATGCACTGAAGCTCTGGTACTCCTCGATGTTGTGGAAATTGGCAATAAACTCTTTAACTGCCTCTTTTCCCTCCACTTTAGCTACCTCTCGTGCTTTTGCCAATTCATCAACATGGCACTTTATTTGGTGATTCAAGAAGTTATATGCATCCTTGGCCCCAGTAAGCTCCAGGTTTGCTTTCTCCAGGGCCTCAACAGTGACCTTCTGATGAGTATTTGATGTCTCCACCTTCTTGGCAAGGGAGCTCACCTCACACTGAGACTCGTATGTCTCATTCTTCAAGGCCTCTATTTGGGTCAAGTCAAATTCCAACTTGGCAGCATCTTCCACTCTTTGGGCCTTTGTCTCCTCTACCTCGGCCCTTAATCTCTTCAACTCCTCCTCAGTGGAGGCCAGCTTCTTTTCCGAGGCCATTGTCCTCGTTTGGAAGTCTATGAGGACCTCCCAACACTCCAATGAGAGGCCAAACGTCCTTGCACTTTGGCTCACCAGGGCCTTTGAGAGGTCGACAGTATCGCAGGATCAATCCAAAATTTATAAAAATTGGTTGCAGCACCTCAGACCTCAGTTGGAAGAGCCTCCAATAACGCCGGGGCAAGCTCTTCCTCACGCCTTGCCAAGAAGTTGGGGGATTTTCCCTAGATCCTGGCAGGCTTCTGCCTCGCAGCCTCCTCCTCCGCAGCCAACCTTGCTACCTCCTCTGCAGCCTTCTCGGCCTCGACCCACTGAACCATTTCCACCTTCACCGCCTTCATGGTGGAGTCTATTAGCTTCGGTAGTCGAGAGTCCTTGCTGGCTTGGGATATTGAAGTCCCTAACTTCTCCGACGAACTGGTGATGTGGACCAGCCTCCTCTTCTTCTGGGAGTCCTCAGGGACTTTCTCTTTTTCCCGAGGCTCCCTATCCTTCTCCCTCTAAGGAGCCTCCTCCTCAGCAGCTTGGGAGGTTTTATTCTTGGAAAGGTGCTCCACCTTGCCTCTCACTTCCTTAGCCCCACATGATCCGGGTTTCAGAGGCTTGACCCCAATAGTAGTAGTAGCCTTCATTATGGTGGCCATATCGAGGGTGGGGTACTCCCTCTTCTTGAACTTATCTGCAATACAAAGGAACAACATATCAGAACTCGACATCAATAGACAAACTTTTTTTTTCGAAGTATAGGTGCTTATTACCTTTCGAAGCCATCAGTTCGAAGTGAAGGAAATAGCGACTTTGGTCGATGAGATGATCGAAGTGGTGAAACTTCAGGAGACGTTTGTAGATGTCTTCTATAACGTCAAACTTCGATTCGTGTAGCTGGTACCTCGTACTTGAATCTACAAAATACGCAACAACAGTTAGCAAAAATTCCAAAAAACTCAAGCAGAATGTAAAGTACAGCTTAGGCTAGGTGACTCACGAGCTTCGTAGTACTAGGTCGGTACTGTGCAAACCAAGGCTTTGTCCCCAACTATTGCATGCCAGTTGCCCCGGACCCAGAACTACGACTCCTTCCACCCCTTGATGGAAGAAGGCAAGCCTACTAAAAAAGAGGCGTGCGACCCCCAAGGAGTGATGTAGTACCACCCCTTCAACTCCTCTTTGCCTAAGACTCTAGGCTGGAAGAGGGGTCTGGAAAACGTGTAGGGCATATCCTCCCCCATTGACACTTCCTTCCATAGGAAGTACAACCCCACTAACTGGCTCCACCAATTCGACAGAACCTGGTCGGCGATAACATAAAATTCCTTAGCACTACCTTGAAGAAGGGGTGTAGAGAAAGACACATACCATCCTTAAACAAGTATTACTAACGGCGACGCATTCGGGCCTCGAATAACAGGTCCGTTCGTTGGCCTCAAGAACTAGTGTTTCTATGTTATGAGGCACGCAGTACCTCTCCTTTATCTCCCCCAACCTCTTCTAAGTCATATTTGAGGGTATCCTAGAAGTATCCCACTCCTCCTCGTAATTTATAGGCTCCTCGATCATAGCATAATGTTCGAACTTGGAATCCTCCTTACGAACTGCTCCCTCCCCAAACGATGCAACAGTAACTGACCTTACCCGAAGTGGACTTTATGTCAAAAAGTTCGAAAATTCGACAAAGATCGCAAAAGAAATGATTCTCGCAAGAAATACCTACACTGGACGACTAAGGAAACCAAGGGAAGCCGAAAAATGGAACCGGAGCAGATCTGAGCACCGAAAAACTATAAATCTCAGAATAAAATCGCAAAAATCAAACGATGAAGAAGGGCTCCAAATGGGAGCCTTTGGCCTTTTATAGAAAGCCAAGACAAATCCAAGCCTTTGGATTAAGGCCCCATAAATCTCAGCCCTTCAATTCTGGGTTAAATCCGAAGCGTAGAATTTAAATCGTTTTTGAAATCTACGTCTCCATTCGAACGTGCCCTTCACGTACCTCTCTAGATGCCTCTCCTTCTAAAAGCCCTAGCTATAGCCATCATTGCACATTTAATACAGCAGTCATACGTGCCTTGAAAGTTGAAACGGTTCGACTGTCTTTTCTTGATAACATGCACAAAACATCAAATCATTGGCACACCTATCGAAGGCAATCATATCGTAACTAGCCTCGGCTTCTCTCTGCTTTTTTGTAATTTAGCCACATCTTCACAAGTCTCGGCAGGTTCGATCCACTCACCGCCTCGACTTCATCTGCTTCTTCGCAATTCAGCCACATATTCACAAGCCTCGACATGTTCGATCTACTCACTGCCTCGGCTTCTCTTGCTTCTTCATAATTCAGCCACATCTTCACAAAGCCTCGGCAAGTTCGATCCAGTCACTGCCTCGACTTCATCTGCTTCTTCGCAATTCAGCCACATCTTCACAAGGCTCCCACTCACTGCTTCGACTTCTTCTGCTTCTTCACAATTCAACCACATCTTCACAAGCCTCGGTAGGTTCGATCCACTCACTACCTCAGCTTCTCTGCTTATTCGCAATTCAGCCACTTCACAAGCCTCGGCAGGTTCGATCCACTCACCGCCTCGGCTTCTCCTACTTCTTTGCAATTCAGCTACATCTTCACAAGCATCGGCATGTTCGATCCACTCATTGCCTTGTCTTTATCTACTTCTTGCAATTCAGCCACATCTTCATAGACCCGGCAAGTTCGATCCGCCCATTGCCTCGGCTTCTTTGTCACCTTTTTCAATCACAGCGACACCATAACAGTCAACTTGACGTGCTAATCTAAACACCAACACTTTCAACTCCAACACTTGGACATGGGGGACTATTATTTAAGGTACAAAAAATTCTTTCAATTTTTACCCCACACTTGCTTCACCACAATAAAAGTCCACGCATTACATAAATTACCGAACTTGGAGAACTATTGTTACCTGTTGATACACTTGGCCGACCCATTGGGGCCCATGGCCCACTTATACGAACCATGTGGCATCTTTGCTGAGGCTCCCAGGCCAACAGAAATAGACCAGCGTACTTAAACAACACCCATGACGTGGTCCAAATGCTAACGTCGAAGTGAATATGCCGAGGTGGCCCTTCACTCCGAGGCCCATCATACCGAGGTCTTAAGGCCCTAAGTAGTACTCCCCCTCCTCGAGATCCGATCTTACATAAGGATCCTTTCTGATTGATTAATTAGATAAATATTATAGAGTGCAAGTGTCTTGTCTTGTCAATGTAGCGGCAGAGCCGCTGATTAATAAATGTGTTGCAGGCTAGGAAGTCAAGTATAATACCTATAATTTGACATGTAAACTTACGGGATGAGGCCATGTGTATTTCCAATCAAGGGTCACGATCTAACTTGTAATACTATAAATATCCCCCATGCATCTCTCACGAGGATGATGCAAGATTCAACACAAGAACAAATACAACATTATTTACATTTTACTCTCTTGCAACATACACGAATTCATATACGCATTCTAAAAACATCGATTGGTAATCATTGTATAATCGTTATGCAAACATCACGTCGAATTCCGAACATTCTTGTCCTACGCTTTTGAGTCGCTCCCACGTCCTTGATCTATCCATTTAAGATCGTTCACGTGTCTTAACATGTTGGACTAGGCTCACGTGTATGCGGATGGGTTCGATATCTGTTGACAACATTTTTGAGGTCAACAAAAAGTTTTGACACCAATCTTCTAAGGTTTATATGAGTTGAACTAGTTGGTTCCACACGTCGTGAAGGGAAAACCTTATCAATTATTCTATTATGGACTTTTTATTTATTTATTTTATTATTATTATTTTATTGCCTGTTCGAGATGGAGGATGGCTGAGATAATACATACTCAAGAGTGTTAGTTTCATATTGATGAAATAGTTCGCTTTGATACCTTAAATTGTGCACTAAAGTCGTAAATATATTTTTGTCCGTGCGTTGTATGCTTCAATTACATATTTCGTTGATGATTTCATATAATAATACCAACTAATTTTTGGAGTCTAGTCATGTTTTGGGTCGAACTAATTCGGCGATGATAACATGACCAATTCTAAAATTCAATATAACTAAGTATTTGTTTGATTTCATTATTTAAAAAATACATTTTTTTCTCTCTTCTTTTCAACCACACACTTTTTAATAAAATAATATTACATACAAATTCAAAAATATTTCTTATTTGTTAACCACGCATTCTCCATCAAACCATTATCTAGTAGAGGGTTAATATTGAGTGCCTAGTCTGGTGGAGGGTTTTAGCAAAATCTATCAGATTTTAATAGATTTCATTGGATTTTTTCAATTAAAAAAAAAATCTAAACCTAAAATATAAAAGTTTGAGTAGGGTTGTAGGATAGGCATGTTTTTTTACAAGAATAATTCTATATGTACTTAATTATTTATAGATTGATGCACAGATCGATGACATGTCACTATATTAAAATTTAACCGATTTCTTTTCCCTCTTTTTGGCTCTTTCAAAATGTTTTATTTTCTCTCTACATCAATCTATAAACAACTGCGTACAAATAAAATGCAATTAAAAGAATATGGAAAATAAAAATTGGGATTATGTGCGACATTATTCCATTAGAATGTATAATTAAAAATGAATTTTAAAAAATACATTTTTTGAAAAATGGAGCCACACATGGTTTAAATAAAGAGTTAGTTAAATGAGTGATCACCAAACTAATACCTAAATTACTACTTGCTTACTAAATTTTAAATGATTACTCAATGCTCACTGATCTATTTATTACTTTACTCAATGCTCATCGTAGTTCATTCCATGTACACACTTGGACAAATATGTCTACATGTCAAATAAAAAACACAAGCTAGCACATGAATAATATCCACCTCTTTTCTTTTCTTTTTTTTCCGTAAATATTCCATGTATCTTCTCCAAATTTTTAAACAGCTCCATTCTCAAATCACATTCTTCCCAAAATCATCATTTTCCCCAAATCACCCTCCTCTCATGTGCCTGTAATCTGCTTCTTTGATTCCCAGGTCACATGGAATTTTTATTTTATTTTATTTTATTTTATTTTAATTTTTGGAATTAGAAGACTTCTTGGGAATTCATCAAGATCTTCAAAAAACCAAATCCCTTCCATGTTGTCATCCTCGCCACGTACTGATCCATTAGTTGGTTCACCCTGAGGGTGAGCTAGCTCCTCGATTTTATTTTTAAATTCCATAATCAAATCCAACTTCTCAAAGTTCTTGCAACTCTCCCGAGTTGCTTCCGTGCATTAGTTCTAGACCCTCTTACTCGACTTTTCCATTGATTTATTAGGCGTTTCCACCTCTTGGTCATATATAAGTTCATCTTGTACATTCACATTTTTATTTGGCTTTCCACCACTCCTTTTCCTTTGACACTATTCACTTTCTTCTTCTTTTCTTTTTCTTCATCTCCATATCTTTCTTCCAGTAAACATCAGACTCGCTCGATTTCGAGAGTCCCACAATATCATCATCGTCATCAGCATATACCCTAGAAGTAGAGCTCTTTTGCCCAACCTTATTATCTGCAGTAGTTGCATTCCCCCATTTGTAAGGAAGTAAACATCCGTGAAAACATGGTCCACCACGAAGCCGCACCTTGATTTTTCTCCAAATTTGTCGTGAAATGCCTAATGGCAAAAATCCCTAGCAATAGATGTACTGTTCTTGTCAAGGAGAGGAATGCGATTTGTGGAAAAAGATGACTTGGGGACGAAGGTGATTTGAGAATGGAGTCGTTTGAAAATTTGGAGAAAATTAATGTAATTTTTTACAAAATAAAAAAAAAATGTATAAGAGGTGATATGATTCATATGCCACGTCATTTTTTTTATTCATTATATAGACATATTTGTCCAATTGTATAGATGGAACTAGATATAATGAGCATTGTGTAAAGTAATAAATAGTTCAATGAGCATTGAGCAACCATTTAAAGATTAATGAACAAGTAGTAAATTTGGTACAAGTTCGATGAGCACTCGTTTAATTAACTCGTTAAATAAACAACAGTGAACCCCAAAAATCAGTCTTTTGCCTACAGCAGTGCAAACAGACAGTCAATGTTCAGCGTGTAGTGGAAAATCTTTATATAAATCTTAAGTCACGGGTTTGAATTCTTCATATAAATCTTAAGTTACGGGTTTGAATTCTTTATTTATATACATTATTTTATTGTTTCTTCATTTATCTCGTGCAAATATAAAATGATATCTGAATAATACTTTCCCTTACATCGCATCTCTAGGTTAACTTATGAGTAAATTTTAAGCAATCATATTTGGTGTACATTATGGTGTAGACCAAGTTTTACACTTTGCCACGTGACAATTCGCTATTAGACAATTTTTCACCCAATTAATTGTTAATAACACTTGTAATGTCAACAATGATATAAAAAGGGGGAAAAAAAAAATTGTGTTCAAGTGGCATCGTCCAATTTTAAGTATTCCCACCGTCCTATTTATGTAGATTTGTTTTGTTTTTCACACAAATTAAGAATCTTATTTAATGTTAGTGAAAAAGTAATTTTTGTCAATAACTTTTCTAGTTTATCTTTATTTATATTTGTACAATTTCAAAATTAAGTGAAAAAATTGGTTATAATTAGATAAATTAAATAAGAGTATATTAATAAAACAAACTCAATAAAAAAAGGCCTATATAATTGGACAAGAAAATAAGAAAAGTAAGCCTGTTCTTGAGCCCCATTTTTGTGAAGTCAATATACCAGTAATGATCTATGGCGACGAAGTTGAAGTACTGTGTGGTAATCTAATCTTTTCGTTTTTCATACACACACTTACCCGATAGATTCTGTGCATTCTCAATGGAGCTTAAAGTTTGAATGAATTCAATGTTTATTTTCCTGCATGAAGTGCTTTAACATTCTAAAAACAGGTCGATGCATTTACCGACGAGGCATTCAAGGGAAACCCGGCGGCGGTATGCTTGCTGGAGGAGGAGAGAGATGAAGAGTGGTTAAAAGCGGTGGCGCGTGAGTTCAATTCACCTGTAACTTGTTATTTGACTCGGCTTACTCACTCTGACTCCGCCAATGCACCCCTCATCCCCAGATTCCTCCTTCGCTGGTTCACCACTGTCTCAGAGGTTTAATTTTTCATTTTTCCTTTCATCCTCTCAACCATGGACTTTTTAGTTCTACATTTTGTAGTTCATGTAATGCAGCCATAGTCATCAAGTATTGCATTGTCTAAGAATTTAAGCTGTTAGAAAGGTCACGACGGTGGTAACTTTTCAGATTAGTGATGGTGAAACTTAAATCTCGGTGTTTTACGTGAATGTATCTGATAACATATTAGCCATTTCATCGAAAACTTAAATCTGGGTGTTTCGCTCCGATAAGCTCCACAAGGTCTTAGTGCCTCGGTGCAGTTTGTGCATAGACTTTGTTACTTTACATTAATTATTTATGATTGCCTTCTTAACGTATCTTGTATGGTTGCATTTTCGAGACCGTGAATCTTATGAATCAAAGTTAAAAGAAACATTGAAAAGAGCAAAAAGGCTATGGTTTCAAAGAACTTAAAAACTCGTGTTACAAAAAGAGAATACGAGATTTTAAAAAAAAACTAATAGGCAAAAAGTCTAATTTATCCTAACCAAGCTTGTAAAATGACCCTACTATCCTTCTAGCAATCTGAACACAAGTACAAAGACCATAGCCATGAATATCAATCTGTAAGAATACTAGTTGTTTGCAGGTTAAAATTTGTGGACATGCAACATTAGCAGCATCCCACTTTCTCTAGTAAATGCTGATATGATTGAGTTTTCGACCCTGTCGGGATTATTGACTGCGAAAAGAATATCACACGCTAAGGATTCAGATTCATCCCACTTTCAGAATGGTGGTTCGACAGAGAACTGGTTCATTGAACTAAACTTTCCGGTCATCCCAATAATGGAATATGATTATGCGGCTGATGTTATGGCAGTTTCAAAAAGCTTGAATGGTGCTTCGGTGATGGAGATCAAGAAGACCACACTAGAAAATGATCTCTTTGTGCGTTTTCCATTTTATCTTCATTTATGACATGTCTGGTAAGGTGATTAGACAATACGGACATTCTTATAAGATTTTTCTTTTGGCAGGTTGTGTTACCATCAGGGAAGGAAGTAGCAGAAGTAGAACCACAATTTGATCAGATAAAAAACTGCCCAGGTAGAGGAATTTTAATTACAGGACCTGCTCCTGCTGGATCAGGATATGACTTTGTTAGTCGCCTTTTCTGCCGAAAATTAGGCCTGAATGAGGTAGGATGCTGTAGTTTGATTGTGAACCTCTTTGATCTACTTGCTTTTATCCAATGATTCTACATTATATCGGTACTTTTGATGCCGAACATCAGAGTTGTGGATATAATCAGATTTCTTGGTACGTATTTTACGTTATTCAGGATTATGTTTGTGGAAGTGCACATTGTTCCTTGGCGCCGTACTGGAGCAAAAGGCTCGGAAAATGTGATTTTGTAGCGTATCAGGTACTTCCTCTCTCATGCGCACAGAATAAAGAATACAAACAAATTTTACATTTTCAAGACGTCTAGTCTTGACCTTGCCAATTTGTGTGTGAATTAGGCATCACCAAGAAGTGCCGTGCTATATCTTCATCTTGATGAGAATAATCAGAGAGTATTAATTCGAGGAAAAGCCACCGCGGTGATGGAAGGTTCTCTCTTGGTTTGAATGGAAAGTTGTACTTAAACATTCAATAAATGATCCAAATGTATGGTATTTTTCATAACAATAGGCTTTTGTTCAATTTCGTGCCTATTGACGTAAAATTAATCAAACTTCCATTGTCGTGCTAGCTTTTACTGTTTATTATCAAATTAAATGCATATTGTGCCAACACTTATCATCAGTGGCAAGTCCTCGACTTCTTGACTTTTATATGTGCTAAGCCAGTTAAGGTTAGGTTGTGTTGTCCACTATGAAAGAATGACCTTAGTACTTGTACTTACATGAGCTCAGTCTTATTTTTGCTTCTTCACCATAGAGCGTGGCCGAAGTTGTAGTTACTTAGCACCTATTTGATAACCTTTAAAATTTTAAATTTTTTACCACAGAATGATTTTTCCACCACACATTTACACAATAATTTTTTTTACACAAATCAATGAAGTTTCTTTACTTTTTAATCACACATTCTCAAAAAAATATTATTCAAAACTCTTTAATTTTTCAAATAATGAATGACAAACTGAGGCCTAATCACATGAATTTCTAAATATTTGTCATTGTCAATGTCAATGTTAATGTCACTGTCATCGCCACTGCCATCACTATATAAACTTCATGTGACAACCACTGGATGCTACTTGTGCTGCCTACCATAGCCATCAAAGTTGCAAATGCACTTATTGATAGGACGTCCAAGCCTATCTATATATACACATTCTATCCATTCTTCAACTTCAAATATGTTACCTTCTTTAATCATCACCTTCGTATTGTTTTCTCGTTTTCCCTCTTATTTCACAGCAATTCTTGTCTAATATCTCCAAATTTAACGTTTTCGTCGTCCCTACTATCACACACAAGTAAAAATAAAAGCAAGATTCGCTTAGACAATTCACCAAAATGACTTTACATTCAAAAATGATTAATTAATTCACAATAACCTCATAAATAATGCTATAAAAATAACTTTTAACTATCTTTGCTCGACGTGTGTGAATACTCAAATTCAATTATTACCTAATGTTACGCCTCACATCCGAAGCTCTCAATGGTGGCCGCGTCAAAACCATGTGGAGACAACGCATGTAGACATCTGGCAATCAATAAGAGCAAAAATAATGAAAGGGAACATGCTGGTTTTTGGCCGAAGCACTGTCTTCATTCGTAGTTTTTTGCTGAAGCACTATCTCTTTTTGACTGAACTTCTGCACATCCAAAGATCCCCTTGCTGCCTTTAAAGCGGATTTGAAAAGTATATGTAGGAATGATTGATGTAAAATTTTTATTAATAAGTATCAGAAATGTTAGCCTAAAATATAGGGCGACCAAGCCTTATCAATGTAATTAATGGATGACATAAAGTGATGGGAGGTTTCGGTTAATGGGATGAGGTCACGTGATTCTGATCCAACGATAACCACATCGGTCTTAACCCTATAAATAGCAAGTCTTGGAACATATTAAAGGATGGGACAAATATATAAAAACTTCATATACTTGAAATTATAACCCTCTCTTGCTCGTCTCGGTATTTGAGTTTGGATTCATTTTATTTTCAGAGTTGTTTGCGATTTATCTTTGGTTTTGCAATTACCCTTGATTACATTGTCGATACTCGAATGTTCTCATCTCGCGTTGTAGAGTATCTCCCACGTGCATTATTGCTGTGATTTTCCAATACAAACGACCCGAAATTTGCTTGTAAAAACATGAATGGGTCCGACATGTTGTCACGTCGTTGTTGCAAAAAATCAGGTCAACATCTAGACCTAGTCAAGTTTACACAAAAAATTAAAATTTCAAGTTGGTTAAGTTCTGACCATTAGGCTTCAAAGCATTCATTTATTTCCTGGCTCAATTTTTGTTGGATTAAACACAATAATGTTTTTGGAGGATTTTTGGCTCTAATTCAATGGTGAAAGTGACAATTAAAGAAATGGTGAAAGTGACAATTAAGGACATAGATGCTTTGTGTTTCGACATTGTCAATGGGGGACCAAGTATAAAGATACGTGTTGTTATTGGTGGACATCTCATCAAAAATAACTTGTTACAATTAGGTCTCCAATCCATGAGGATTGGGTTCACTTATTCACTGGTTAAATTAGGAATTCACAATTTTTGAAGTCTATTGATTTGGTTAAAAGTACACAAAAAAATGTACAAACGTTGGTTGCAAATGGAGAATTTGCTGTGATTTGTTGTTCAAAATAAACAACAACAATAATAAAAATAAATAAATAAATAAATTGTTCCATGCTATAATCATGCGGTCACATGGCCTTATGCCGAGACCATTTGGTCTTGGCATGGGCAAACCATGCGACCGCATGGGTTTGTACATTGCGGTCGCATGGTACAATTATTTGACCATTGGAGGCCGTTTTCTCCCGTTCTAAATTCAAATTTGGTGAATTTGGTGAATTTTTGTTCAAAGTTTGGTACCATTTCGTGAATGTAGTGTGTTGACCCCAAAAAGTGTGCCAACAGATACCGGTCCCACCCGCGCTTGCATGGGCGAATGTCCAATACGCTAAGACACGTGGACGGTCTAAAACGAGCGGTTCAAAAGGCGTGGGAGTAGCCCAACGATGCAGGACGGTGACGTTCGGAATCCGGCGGGTTGTTAGTAATCCGATTATACAATAATTACCAATCGGTGTTCATAAATGTATATGTAAATGTGTATAAACTCGATTTGTGTATTGCAAGTAAAATGAGAGAGAGTTGAGTAAATGTAATTCTTTGTATTGATTCTGTAATTCTTTGTATTGATTCTAGAATTAGCCTTTTGATATTACCCAAGGGAAGTATTTATAGTAGTACATATAAAATGGGAGCCCTTGGATGAAGTGGCACGTGACCTCATCTCTTTAGTTCAAACATCTTTTCCTAGGTATGGGGCTTGACTTTCTAGCTTGCGGCGCATTTATTTCTTGTGCAGGGCCTCCATGCTAGTGACAAGACTTGACCTTTATGCTTATGACAAATGTTTCATCAATCATTCGAATAAGATCTGTGCAGGCGATCTCTTGGGAGAAGTGACCATGGAGGATGTTTCCTTGTGGTTCAGAGGCTCGCGCATTAGCTTCGGGGCTTCGGCCATTTGTCATGATACTTCCACTTGAGGGCCTTAGTTGCTCTCAACAGGTTCCAGCAGCCTGGCTTCGGTTCGTAGGCCTCGGTCAATGGGCCTCGGACAAAAAGGAGCCTCGATAGATGGACTTCGACGCGAAGTAGTTCGGATGTAGCCCACCTCGGCATTGTGTGCCACCTCGGCAGGAATGCCACGTGGATCGCCGTGAGTGGGCCATTGTCCCAGGTAGGTTGGCCAAGTGTGACAACACGCAACAATAGTCCCCCAAGTCCAAGTATATCTATTTATGTAATGCGTGGACTTTAATGGAGTAAAAATTGAAAGAATTTTTGAACCCCAAATAATAGTCCCCCAAGTCCAAGTGCAGATATTTATATAATGGTTGGAGTTATAAAAGTGTTGCTGTGGGTGAGCGATGAAGTAGGCGAGGTGTTGAACTTTTGAAGATGAAGCCGAAGTGGTTGAGGAACCGAACCTGCCAGGCTTGTTGCTGAATGATGAAGAGGGAGCCGAGGTGGTTGAGGAACTGAACTCGCGAGGCTTGATGGCTGAACGTAGAGATGAAGCCGAGGTGGTTTAAGAAACCGAACCTGCGAGGCTTGTTGGCTAAATGTAGAGATGAAGTCGAGGTGGTTGAGGAACCGAACCTGCGAGGCTTGTTGCTGAATGATGGAGGAAGTCGAGGTGGTTGAGGAACCGAACCCGCGAGGTTTGATGGTTGAATGTAGAGATGAAGCCGAGGTGGTTTGAGAAATCGAACCTGCGAGGTTTGTTGGCTAAATGTAGAGATGAAGCCGAGGTGGTTGAGGAACCGAACCTGCGAGGCTTGTTGCTGAATGATAGAGGAAGCCGAGGTGGTTGAGGAAAAGAACCTGCGAGGCTTGATGGCTGGATGTAGAGATGAAGTCGAGGTCCAATGGTAATGATTGTGCCTTGATAGCTGAGCCAATGATTTGGTGTCTTGTGCTTGTTTTCGAGGAAAAGTGGCTGAACCATTACGACTTCCAAGGCACCTGCTGCCGTCGTATTAAAAACGCAATTATGAGGGCAGCTGGTGCTTCTAGAAGCATACGCGCTGGAAGAGGTGCGTGGGAGGCACGCATGAATCTGAGGCGTAGAATTGAAAAACCCTTTGAATTCAACGCCTCGGATTGGATCTAAAATTGAGGGCTCAGATTGATTGAGATTCGATCTAACGGTCGGGGTTCGTCTTAGACCTCTATAAAATGTGAGGAAATCCCATTTTTCAGGATTTTCGAACACTTGCACTCTGATATTCTCTTAAATCTTCAAATTTTCCCGGCGTCGAGGTTGACTGTAATTTCAATTTCCGGCCAATCTCCATTTGTGTCGAATTCCCTTAGGTATTTTTTTTGCAGAAAATACCATCTTACTGTCTTTTTACCGAAAAAATGGAGTCCACTTCGGGTAGGGAGCTAGTGACAGTGGTGTATTTAGACTATGGGGTCAGTCAGATGGGGGAGTCCGAGGTGGATAGGTTTGCCATGACCGAGGAGCCTGTAGATTATACCCAGGAGTGGAGGGCGTCTAGGGTACCTTCGAACATGACGTGGAAGAGATTCGGGAAACTTAGGGAGAGGTATAGTGTACCCCACTCCATAGAAATGTTAGTCCCCGAGCCGAACGAGCGGGCCTGCTATCCGAGGACCGGCTGCGTGGCCGTTAGTGAATACCTGTTCAAGGCAGGTATGCGTCTACCTCTGCACCCCTTCTTCAGGGCGGTGCTTAGGAACTTCATGTTGTCGCTGACCCAGGTTCTGTCAAATGGGTGGAGCCAGCTGGTCGGCTCGTACTTCCTGTGGAAGGAAGTGTCACTTGGGGAGGACATGACTCTCCATGTATTTATGACCCTATTCCAGCCTCGGGTGATTGGGAAGGAGTCTAGGGAGTGGTACTACCCCTCGCCTTGGGGGGCTCACGCACCTTTTGTGGTGGGACTTCCTTCCTCTATCAAGGGGTGGAAGGAGTCTTGGTTCTGGGTGCGAGGTAAGTGGCAAGCAGTGGAGGGGGACAAAGCCCTTACTTGCACCGTGCCGACCCAGTACTACGAAGCTCGTGAGTCTCCCAGACCCTACTTGTTTTCTGAAGCTAAGGTTTGAATTTGTCTGACTGTTGGGACTTCCTTTGCAGATAGTAGTACGAGGTTCGAGCTCAGCCACGAGGAGTTCGAGGTAATAGAGGACATCTACATGAGGCCTCTGAAGCTTCACCACTTCGACCACTTGATTGACAGGAGTCGCTATTTTCTGGACTTTGAGCTGATGGCATCCAGAGGTACGAAGCTCCCATAGTTACAATTTTCTTATCCTTTTGTTCTGATACTGATGCTGACCTAATGTATTGTGCAGATAAATTCAAGAAGAGGGAGTACCCAACTCCAGATATGGCTTCCATTCTGAAGGTCACTTCTACTGTGAAGGCGAGGCCTCTGAAGCCGGGCTCCAGTGGGGCGAAGGAAGTCCGAGGTAGGGTTGAACGCCTGTCCAAGGACTGTACTCCGTGGGCCTCAGAGGAGGCAACACCTCAGAGGCAGGAGAAGCCGAAGGAGACTCGGGGGAAGGAGAAGGTCCCTGAGGAGACAAAAAAGAGGAAGCTAGTGCATATCTCCAGCTCGGCTGGGAAATTCGGGACCTCTGTGTCCCATGAGGCAAAGCAAACTAACGAGTCGAAGTTGCTTGCAGCCGCCTCGAAGGCCATCAAAATTGAGATGGTTAGAGAGGCAGAGGCTGAGGAGGCTAGAGCAGAGGCTACTAGGTGCACTTCGGAGGCTACCGAGTAGGAGGCGGCGAAGCAAAAACTGGTCCGTGAGAAGGGGAAGTCTCCGAGCTTCTTAGCTGGGAGGGAGGAGGCACTGGCCCCGACCTTGGTGGAGGCTCTCCCTGAAGAGATCCGAAGCACCACTGAGAGCTTCTACAAGTTCTAGACAGAGAGGTGGCAGCTGCACACCTCCGCTTGCGATGCCACTAATCTGACAAGGGCATTAGTAAGCCAGAGCGTCAGGACTTTCGACCTCACGCTTGAATGCAAGGAGGCCCTTAGTGAATTTCAAACAAGGACCCAGGCCTCGGAAGGGAAGATGGCCTCCCTCGCAGAGGAGCTGAAAGCTGCTCAGGCCGAGGCTGAAGAAGCCAAGGCCCAAAAAGTTGAAGAATCGGCGAAGCTTGAGTCTGCACTGGCCCAGATCGAGGCCTTAAGAAAGGAAGTATACGAGTCACAGTGCGAGGTGGCCTCCTTAACAAAGAAGGTGGAGGTCTCCAATGAGCACCAAAAGGTGACTGCTGAGGCCCTGGAGAAGGCAAATCTCTCCTTGACAGGTGCTCAAGAGGCTTATAAGTATCTGGAGGGCCAAATGAAGTGGTACATGAACGACGCCTCTCATGCAAGGGAAGAGGCCCAAACTGCAGGGGAGGAGGCAGTGAAGGAATACATCGCCAACTTCCATACAACTGAGGAATATAAGAGCTTCAGTGCATACTGGAGGAACTTCGCCTATGCCGAGGTGATGGAACGGGCGGAGGAGCTGTATCCCAACTTGGATCTTACTCAACTCAGGTCTGAATTTGTGGATGAGGTTCCTCTGACCCCAGCTGAGGAGGTGTAGAGTGATGAGGCAGCTGATGCCGAAGCCCCAAGTGCTGAGGCAGAGGAAGCAACTACTGATGCCCAAGTTGCCGAAGCCCCAAGTGCTGAGGCGCCTCCGCCATCTAGCCAGGCTTAGACTAGGTTTTCCTTTTCAATACTTTGAATGTAATGGCCAGAGGCCCTCCTTTGTAATCCCTTTTGAATATTCATATAATGTTTTTCTTCATTCATTGTTGTTCTTTATCCAAGTTTTTGTGCCTCGATAAACAAACGAACTGGAAGTTGATAAGAGCACGAACTAAATAACTTTAACTTGGTACCTTGACTTCAATCAGTCAACTGTATGAGCCTCGGACTGAAATAAGCGAACATAACTTAAGGAACTGTGTGAGCCTCGAACTTAAGCAAATGAACAACACTTAAGCAAATGAACATAACTTAAGGAGATGAACTGTGTGAGCCTCGGACTTAAGCAAATGAACATAACTTAAGGAGATGAACTGTGTGAGCCTCGGACTTAAGCAAATGAACATAACTTAAGGAGATGAACTGTTGGAGCCTCAGACTGTAGCTGTGGTGGCTTCTCCCCTTGGCGTTCAGCGAGGCCAAAGGGAGGCATGTGCTAGCGCCTCGGAGTTCAAGCGAGGTGGCCCAGAGGTGGGACCCGAGCCTCTCCTCCGAGGTGACGACGCATCTCAGACATGGGGGATGGTGCAGCCATGTTGAGGCTTCTCCCCTTGGCGTTCAGCGAGGCCAAAGGGAGGCATGTGCTAGCGCCTCGGAGATCAAGCGAGGTGGCCCAGGGGTGGGTCCCGAGCCTCTCCTCCGAGGTGACGACGCATCTCAGACATGGTGGATGGTGCAGCCATGTTGAGGCTTCTCCCCTTGGCGTTCAGCAAGGTCAAAGGGAGGCATGTGCTAGCGCCTCGAAGTTCAAGCGAGGTGGACCAGAGGTGGGTCCCGAGCCTCTCCTCCGAGGTGACGACGCATCTCAGACATGGTGGATGGTACAACTATGTTGAGGCTTCTCTCCTTGGCGTTCAGCAAGGCCAAAGGGAAGGGATGTGCTAGAGCCTCGGAGTTCAAGCGAGGTGGTCCAGATGTGGGACTCGAGCCTCTCCTCCAAGGTGACGACGCAGTACGACACGTTGATTTAACCAATGAATTTTATTGAACCATAGAAATATTACAAAGGCTGGGGAATATCATCCAGCTTGTTGGTACAATTTATTGATAATAGATCCTGAGGTGCTCAATGTTCCATGGACGGGGTTGTGCCTTGCCGTCCATGTCTTCAATCCAGTAGGTGCCAGGTCGAACTTCCTCTCTGATTTTGTATGGGCCTTTCCAATTCGGGCCTAGGGAACCGGAACCAGGTTCTTTTGAAGATAGGAAGACCCTTCTGAGTATAAGGTCGTTGATTCGGAATGACTTCTTCTTGACTTTGGAGTTGAAGTACTTTGTCATTTTTCTTTGATAGGTGCCGAGCTTCAGCTGGGAGTTGTCTCTTCTCTCTTCAATGAAATCGAGGTCGAGCCTCCGAAGCTCGTCGTTAGTTACTTCGCTGAAGTGCAGACGCTGTGGAGATGGAAGTCCGACCTCCACGGGGCTCATCGCCTCAGTCCCATATGTCATGAAAAAGGGGTCTCCCTGGTTGGGGTCCTAGTGGTGGTTCGGATCGTCCAAAGTACTTGGGGCAGCTCATCAACCCAAGCTCCTTTGGATGCATCAAGCTTCCTTTTTAGGACGTGCTTGATAGTTTTGTTTACGGCTTCAACTTGGCCATTTGCTTGAGGGTGGTCAGGTGTGGAGAAGTGTTTCTTTATGCCGAGCTCCTCACATAGTTCTCTGACCCTTTTGTTGTCAAACTGTCTTCCATTGTCTGAGACGATCGAGTAGGGAATTCCGAACCGGCAAATAATATTTTTCTATAGGAACTTGGAAGTGTTAGCTTCTGTGATTTTTGCCAGTGGTTCAGCTTCGACCCACTTTGTGAAGTAATCAATGGCCACTATTGCGAAACTTGCACCTCTTCTACCCTTAGGTAGGGGACCTATGAGGTCCACGCCCCATTTTGAGAAAGGTCAGGGGCTGGAGACTGCAGTCAAGTCCTGTGATGGTTATCTTTGCACGGGAGAGAATTATTGGCATTTATCGCATTTTCGTACGAATTCGAGGGCGTCCCGTTTCATGGTAGGCCAGTAGTACCCTTGCCTCAGTATTTTTTGTGCCAGAGATAGGTCTCCGGAGTGGTTGCCGCACACTCCCTCTTGGATTTCTCTTAGTATGTAGGTAGCCTCTTTTCCTCCGACGTATCGTAAGAGTGGAGAGAAGAAACTTCTTTTGTAGAGAATGTCATCAATGAAGAGGAAGTGGGCCGACCTCCTCCTTAGCTTATAAGCCTCATTCTTGTTGGTGGGCAGCACCTGGTCCTTCAGATATGCTATGATCGATTGCATCCAGGTGGGAGTTCCCGCAACCCACATGACATTAGGGGCCTCGGTAGAAGGCAGGAAGAGGTGCTCAATAGGCACTACTGTGAGTAGCTCTGAGTCTTTGCTACTAGCAAGCTTTGAGAGTACATCCGCATGTGTGTTTTCGATGCGGGGAATTTGGATTAACTCGAACTTTTCAAAGGACGGGATGAGGTTCATCACCATTTTCAGATAGGAGGCCATCGTTTTGTCTTTGGCTGAGAAGTTACCATTGACCTGGCTAACAACTAGCTGGGAGTCACTACTGATGAGTAGCCTCTTTACTTACATTTTCTTGGCCAGTCTGGGGCCCGCAAGGAGTGCCTCATACTCCGCTACATTATTGGTGGCTTTGAATCCGAACCTCACCACCGAGGTGAGCTTGTGACCCTTGGGGCTGATGAGGACAACACCGGCGCCTGAGCCGAGCTCCCTAGCTGAACCATCGACGAAGAGGCTCCACGTGGGGGGCTCAATGGGTTCCATAATTGCATCCACCTCGGGTAGGTTAGCGAATTCAGCCACAAAGTCAGCTAAGGCTTGTCCCTTGATGGCTGCCCTAGCCTTGAACACAAGGTCGAATTCACTTAGTTCCACTGCCCATTTCAATAGTCTTCCTGAGGCATCGGGCTTTTGGAGTACCTGCTTGAGGGGAAAATTTGTAAGTACATGGATGGTATGAGCTTGGAAGTAGGGTCTCAATTTTCTGGAGGCCGTGATTAAGGCCAGAGCGAGCTTCTCCATATCGGGGTAACGGGTTTTCGGCGATAGGAGTGCTTTATTCGTATAGTAGACGGGGAGTTGGGTGGACCCTTCTTCTCGAATCAGAACCGAACTGATGGCCTCATTGGAGACGGCCATATATAATTGCAAGATATCACCGGGCTTCGGCTTGGAGAGGAGGGGGGCCTATCCCAGGTGCCTTTTCAGGCCTTGGAAGGCCTCTTCACATTCCTCAGTCCATTGGAATTTCTTCCCAGCCTTGAGCACTTTGAAAAATGGGAGGCACTTGTCAGTCGCTTTGGAGACGAAGCGATTAAGTGCTGTCACTCGTCCAGTTAAGCTTTGCACTTCCTTTGGCTTTTGGGGGGGACCTCATCTGGCACAAAGCCTCAATCTTCTCGGGGTTGGCCTCGATTCCTCGTTAGTTGACCATGTACTCCAAGAACTTGCCGGAAGCCACCCCAAAGGCAGATTTAAGTGGGTTGAGCCTCATCCTGTACCTTCTGAGGATTTGGAAGGTATTGTTGAGGTGCGCTATGTGGTCCTCTACTTCTAAACTCTTCACCAGCATGTCATCCACGTAGACCTCCATTGTCTTGCCAATGAGATCCGTAAACATTTTGTTCACGAGTCTTTGGTAGGTTGCTCCGGCGTTTTTCAACCCGAAGGGCATCATTCTATAGCAAGAGAGACCTCGGTCCGTGATGAAAGAGGTGTGCTCTTCATCAACCGGATGCATGGGGATTTGGTTGTAGCCGGAGTATGCATCAATGAAGCTCAACAACTCGTGCCCGGTCGTGGAGTCTACCAATTGGTCAATCCTTGGAAGCGGAAAGCTGTCTTTCGGGCAAGCTCTATTGAGGTTGGTAAAGTCGATGCATACCCTCCATTTGCCATTGTGTTTCTTAACCAGGACTGGGTTGGAAACCCACCTCGGATAGGTGGCCTCCCTGATGAAGCCATTTTCGATGAGCTTCTGAACCTCTTCCTTCAGGGCTTCATACCTCTCAGGGTTGAGGGCTCTCCTTTTTTGTCTATGCGGAGCAACCTTAGGATCAATTTTCAAGTGGTGGCAGCTGACCTTGGGGTCAATGCCCACCATGTCCTCATGCCTCCAAGCAAAGATGTCAAGGTTCTTACCTAGGAAGTCCTTAATCTTTTCTCTCAAAATGTTGGATAGGCCTTTGCCTACCTTCAGCACCTTGGAAGGGTCTCGGGGGTCGGTCGAGAAGCTCTCAAGTTCCTCTACAGGGGATGCTTGAGGCTCATGTTCCATTATGCGGGGATCAATCTCATCAATGATCAGCACCTCCGGATTAAGCGGCGCATCAATCATATCAACATCTTGTTCAGTGGGAGCGTCACCTGGGACATCCGCCATGACCACATCAGCCATGATCACGTGGACGTCTAGGGGCTCTACCTTCTTAATGGAGCTTAGATAGCACTCTCTCGAGCCTCTTTGGTCGCCTCTCACCGTTGCCACCCCGTTTTCTGTCGGGAATTTCATGCATAGGTGGTGGATGGAAGTGACTGCTCCCAATTTCATTAGGGCTGGTCTGCCTAAGACTCCGTGGTAAGCCGACCGGCTATCAACTATGAGGAATTCCATGAAATTCATCATAGTTTTAGGAGACTCTCCCATCTCCACTGCCAGTGTTATCTTTCCCCTCGGAGTGATGCTATCTCCGGTAAATCCGTACAATGGAGTGGTGGTGGGCGTCAACTGATGGTCCAATATCATTTTGTCAAAGGCGGACCTAAACAGGATGTTAACAGAGCTGCCGTTGTCGACTAGCATTCGTTTGAGCCCATTCCGGGCTATGACAGCCCTCACCATAAGCACATCGCAATGGGGGTAATGAACTCCTTCGGTGTCTTCCTGGGTGAAGACAATGGGTGGTACTTGATTTCTTTGGGAGCTATTGTCCACAATGTAACTCGTCAAAGGAGGGTGTTTAGCCTCCCGAGCATAATTTCTTTTGGCGTTTCGTGTTTTACCACCAACATAAGAGCCTCCAAATATGGTATCCACCTCGTGGATAGGGGCCTCATCTTGAGCATGCCGATTTCTTCGGTGCCTACGCCCTTCCCTGGGCTTTTCTGCATCATGCTCCCTTCGTCGTGGGGATTCATCCCTTTGACGGGGAGCGGCCCCCTCACGCCCACGTCGATTGTTGTGCCTGGGCGGGGGCCTGTTTGCCTGGGGCGAATCATGTCTGTCTCTGGCGGGTTCCTGCCGGTAGCGGTGTGCATAGTCTCTGCAATCTGCGGTGTCATGTCCGTAGGACCTGTGGTGCAAACAGTATCCTAGGAGGTTCGGATTGGACCTATTTCTAGGTGCAAAGCCTCGGCCTCGGCCTCTCCCTCTGCGGGGTCCCTGCTGGGCCTCCATCTGATGTGGGTCAGCAATTGGGTTGACATCCTCATATGCCAAGGTAGGAACCGCGTTCAGAGTTGTGGTGGCCAGTGCTTGTCCAGAGTTCTCATTTCTGGTTTGGTTCATCTGGTAGTCCATGAGATGGGAGGTCGGACCCCTACCTCGCTGCCTTTGAGGAGGTGGGAGGCCTCTGCTTGCCTTGTTCCTATGCTCAATCAATTCTTCATTGATTATCTCCCTTCTCATCATCTCTAGTAGGGCATCATAAGTGGTGGGGTCTTGATTCTGCACATCCCTCTAGAATAGGGTATTCATGTTCAGGCCTCCCCTCAATGCAGATAGTGCTTCTTTGTCGGTGACCTATACGCAGTAAGTCATCTCATCGGTAAAGCGTGATAGAAAGCTCTTTAGGGACTCCCCATGTGCCTGTCTCATGTCTTGGAGACGCTGGATGGGGGTCTCTCCTTCCTTGCTCACTGCGAATCGCTTCAAGAATGTTATCTTGAACTCGGGCCAGCTTCGGATGCTCCCAGGTGGCAACCTGCTATACCAGATTTCAGCCGCTCCACTGAGGGTTAAGTGGAAAGCCCTGCACTTCACGGCTGGGGTGACACCCCTTAGGCTCATGTGAGTTTTGTAAGCGTCGAGGTGCTTCTCCGGGTCGCCTCTCCCGTCATACTTTGGTATTTTTGGCATGACGTAGTGGCTCGGGATCTGGGCATTCCTTAGTTCTCTTAAGAATGGCAGGTTCTCATCATCATCGTCCAAGTCACAGGACCTCTGCTGCTCATCAGAATCGTAGTCATCGGCCTCGTACCTTGGTTGTTGGTGAGAGGGTCCGGGCCAGTTCCTAGCCTCTTTCTCCCTCCCTTGCGGCCTACTTCTAGGCGGGGCAGCACGGGGGGCATTTTCATGCCTTCTCTCCGGCTGCTGGGGCATTGGAGGTGGAGGTTGTGGCCTCGTCCGAGGGTGCTGAGCTTGCTGTTGACTGAGCTTCGGTTCGACGGGACTGATTCTGTCAAAAACACTGCCAGCTCTCCTATGTCTTGGATCTTGCTCATATGGAGGTGAAAAATCATCGTGGCTCATTTGGGCCTCGGTGGGTCGGCCAGAAGCATAGTTGGAGGAAATGTCGACTCCCACTTCCCTCTCGAACGGGCTTCCACCTCGGCCATAGTCTGGCGAGGCAGCCCTATGACTCTGAACCTTGTCCTCTTGCTGATAGTGCCTGTGTGGGGCGTATGGAGGAATGGGGAAGCTTCCCTGGCCTTGCATTTGGGCCATGAGCTCCCTCATGGCCAAGTTTTGGTTGGCAATATCCCTCATGTTGGCTGCCATGGTAGCCATTTCTCTTGACAGTCGTGTTGTCGCACGCATTCCACCTCTCCTTTGGTGGTGGTGGAGCCTCGGCCGAGCTGCTGGGGAGGCACATTCGTGCTTTCTCTTACCCTCCGGGG
Organism: Olea europaea var. sylvestris; assembly: GCF_002742605.1. Lineage (NCBI taxonomy): Eukaryota > Viridiplantae > Streptophyta > Magnoliopsida > Lamiales > Oleaceae > Olea > Olea europaea. The sequence goes on from NW_019234064.1 coordinate 59,111, forward strand.
GAGAGTATCTTCGTTAGAACTCATTTTTCTTTTATCAAACTTAGATTTGTCCAAGTGATAGGGGTTCTTCCTGTTCTTTTTCAAGAACAAATCCTTTTTCAAGGGGGGTTGCCCAAATGTTTTTCAGTAAGCTTTTACCACATGGTTGCTCGTGGTTATGGTATGGTTTCCCACCGACGGCGCCAATCTGTTGACCTCAAAAAGTGCGCCAATAGATGTCGGTCCCCACCCGCGCTTGCGTGGGCGAATGTCCAACACGTTAAGACATGTGGACGGTCTAAAATGAGCGGTTCAAAGGGCGTGGGAGTAGCCCAACGACGCGAGACGGTGACGTTCGAAATTCGACGGGTTGTTCGTAATCCGATTGTACAATAATTACCAACCGGTGTTCATAAATGTATATGTAAATGTGTATAAACTCGATTTGTGTATTGCAAGTAAAATGAGAGAGAGTTGAGTAAATGTAGTTCTTTGTATTGATTTTTACATTAGCCTTTTGATATTACCCAAGGGAAGTATTTATAGTAGTACATATGAAATGGGAGCCCTTGGATGAAGTGGCACGTGGCCTCATCTCTTTAGTTCAAACATCTTTTCCTAGGTATGGGGCTTGACTTGCTAGCTTGCGGCGCATTTATTGCTTGTGCAGGGCCTCCATGCTAGTGACAAGACTTGACCTTTATGTTTATGACAAACGTTCCATCAATCATTCGAATAAGATCTGTGCAGGCGATCTCTTGGGAGAAGTGACCATGGAGGATGTTTCCTTGTGGTTCAGAGGCTCGCGCATCAGCTTCGGGGCTTCGGCCATTTGTCATGATACTTCCACTTGAGGGCCTCAGCTGCTCTCAGCAGATTCCAGCAGCCTGACTTCGGTTCGTAGGCCTCGGTCAATGGGCCTCGGACAAAAAGGAGCCTCGACAGATAGACTTCGGCTCGAAGCAGTTCGGATGTAGCCCACCTCGGCATTGTGTGCCATTGTCCCAGGTAGGTTGGCCAAGTGTGACAACACGCAACATAGTATATGCCTATATATATTGGATCCATGTTGAAGGCAAAACATTACAAAAACATCAAGGTTTCATATTACTTCCAAAATCAAAGACCAAAGTCTTTAAAAGCCATATTCATATTCATCCTTTATGTTCTTCAAGTTTCTAGGATTTGCACTTGTGCTTTGGTGCTTAAATCCTTGCAAGACTTGTTATAATCCTGCAAACCATTTGCCAACAACCTTCAAAACATCTCAAATTCATAGGAGAAGGAGTAAATATCGTTTGAGGACAACGATATCGTGTTCAAGCCATTCATTGATACAAGTTCGTGATTATCTTGTTATTGGCATTTCCAGTTCATATTTTGTGATCTCTACTCCAATCTGGTGAATTTTCTCCAATAATCTCAAACGATAATTTTGCAATGGAAGGCAAGACAACTTTGGCAACAATCAAACTCATGAATCAAGACTTGGTGTGGTTAGATCGATTCGATGGAACGAACTATACTCGATGGAAAGACAACTTGAAGTTCATTCTCATTGCACTAAAGATCTTCTACATCCTAGATCCGGAATTGGCGCCACTACTGGAACCAACAAATGGAGAAACCGAAGTAGTGAGGAATGAAAGACAAAAGCGCCAAGAAGACGAGTTAATATGCCGCGATCACATTCTCAACGCATTATCGGATCGTTTATATGACTTATATACAAATACAACTTCAGCAAAGGAAATTTGAGATGCGCTCGAAAATAAGTACAAAGCGGAAGAAGAGGGTACAAAGAAATTTTTAATTTCTAAGTACTTCGATTTTAAATTTTTAGAGAATATTCCCTTTCTTTCCCAAATACATGAAATGCAAGTAATTGTCAATAAGTATAAGGAGGTGAAAATTGAAATACCTGAAACCTTTTAAGTGGGGGGCTATAATTGTCAAACTTCCCGGAACTTGAAAAGGATACTGAAAGAAGATAATGCATAGTTCCGAAGATTATTCTTTGGAACAACTGCAAAAACATTTTCGGATTGAGGAAGCACTGAGAATACGTGATAGAAGTGATTCTTATGAGGACACTTCCAAAGTTTAGCTGTAAAAAATTCCGAACCTCCAACAAAATTCAACAAAAGGAAGTCTTTAAGGAACCTTAATAATTTCAAGAAGAAGACCAAAGAAGGATGCTTTGTTTGTGGGAAATCTGGACACTACGCAAAAAATTGTAGACACTAGAAACATAATAACTCCGAGGGTAAAGTGAATTCCATCGAACAAGACAAGATTGTAGCCAACGTGAGCGAAATAAATGCAAATAAGGGAAATGTTCTTGACTGATTGTATGATACTTGTGTCACAGTGCATGTATCATATGACAAATCTTTGTTCAAAACATACAATAAAGTGGATGAAGACCAAGAGATCCAAATGGGTAACGAGGTGCGGTCCAAAGTAATTGGAAAAGGAAGTGTAGAAATTATCTTCACTTCTGGGAAAAATGTTACTCTCACAAATATATTACATGTTTCGAATATGAATAGGAATTTAGTGAGTGAAAATCTTTTGGAAAAAATCGAGCATTAAAGTGTCTTTGAGTCCGATAAACTTTTATTATCACTCAACGGGAAATTTGTTGGAAAAGGCTATTCATATGAAGGAATGGTTAAACTTTGTACTATTGACAATGAAATAAATAAAGTTAATTTTGTTTACATGATTGATTTATTTTCTTTATGGCATATTAGATTAGGTCACATAAGTAAAAGTACCATGAAACGCATGAGAAATTGTGACTTAATTTCATATGATGAAAATGATGTCATTAAATGCAAAACATGTGTAGAAGCAAAAATGGTTAAAAAGCCTTATCAAAGCGTTAATAGGACTTCTAGCATATTATAATTAATTCATTCTGATATATGTGAATTGAATGACATGCTACCAAGAGGTGGAAATAGATATTTCATAATATTTATTGATGATTGCTCAAGATATACATATGTTTATTTAATGAAATATAAACATGAAGCCTTTAATTTGTTTAAGACTTATAAGAATGAAGTTGAAAATCACTTAAATAAGAAAATAAAGACCTTAAGAAGTGATAGAGGTGGTGAGTACTTATCTACTGAATTTAACTTATATTGTGAACAACATGACATAATTTACCAATGTTCTGCACCTAGGACACCTGAACAAAATGGTTTGGCTGAAAGGAAGAATAGAACTTTAGTAAAAATGATTAATACCATACTTATATATGCTAAATTGCCATTTAATTTATGGGATGAAGTTTCATTAAGTGCATGTAGGATACTTAATAGAATTCCTTCTAAACATACAAAAGTTTCTCCCTATCAATTGTGGAAAGGAAGAAAATCGAATATTGGATACTTCAAAGTGTAGGGGTGTCTTGCTTATTTCAAGAACACAATTTCTAATATGACCAAATTAGATCCAAGAGGCAGTAAATATGCTTTTGTTGGATATGCTAATAATAGCAAATCTTATAGATTGCTAAACTTGGAAATCAATGTGATTATCTAATAAAGTGATGTAGAGTTCTTTGAAAATTTGTTATCGTCGTATAATGAATTAAAGGAAAATATTGAAAACATCCCTAGCTCAAGTGGAACACGTAATGAAACTTCTTCTAAAGATGTTGATGAGTCTAGTGAATCACGAAGAAGCAAGAGAACTCGAGTTGAGAAGTCTTTGAGACCGGATGAAATTGATTTTAAACTTATTTCCTTTTACTTAGTAGAAGAAAATGAATTGAATGCTGTAAGAACAATTCCTTTTGTTTTACAAGTGGAAACCGACCCTAAAAACTATAAAAAAGCTATGTCTTCTTGTGATAGCATTTTTGAAAAGATGCAATTAAAGATGAAATGGATTCGGTAATGTCTAATAAAACTTGAGAACTTGTCAATCTACCACCGGGATCCAAACCTATTGGATGTAAATGAGTATTTAGGAGGAAATTTAATGTTGATGGCTCTCTAAATACTTTCAAAGCTAGATTAATAGTTAAATGATATCGACAAAAGGAAGGAATCGACTATTTTGACGTATACACCGATCGCTAGAATAACATCGATTAGGATATTATTTACATTAGCTTCAATTTATGACTTACATATTCATCAAATGGATGTTAAGACGATATTCTTAAATGGGGATCTCGATGAGAAGGTCTATATGGAACAATTCGAAGGGTTCGTTCTACCTGAAAATGAACATAAAGTATGCAAGTTAGTACAATTTTTATACGGTTTGAAGCAGGCACCTAAGAAGTGGCATAAGAAGTTTGACTTAACTATAACATCATTTGGATTTAAACATAATAACATAGATAGATGTTTATATTCTAAAGTGTATCATGATTATGTGACATTTATAAGTTTATATATTGACGACATGTTGATTATGAATAATCACATGGACGATATAGAAGAAACAAAGAGGTTTCTATCTTCCACATTCAAAATGAAGGATCTTGGTCAAATGGATACCATTTTAGGTATCAAAATCACAAAAACTAGTGGGGGTTATCACCTAAGTCAATCACATTATATTGAGAATGTGATAAACAAGTTCAAACACTTGAACATAAAAGAATATAGTACCCCGGTTGATTCAAGTTCAAAACTTGTAAAGAATGATGAAAGGGTGATTGCTCAATTGGAATATGCTAGTGCTATTGGAAGTCTTATGTATGCAGTTCAGCGCACAAGACCGGATATAGCATATGCTATTAGTAAACTTAGTAGGTTTACTAGCAATCCAAGAAAAAATCATTGGAAGGTCATTGGGAGAGTTCTTGGATACGTAAAGAAAACCAAGAAATTAGGCCTGCAGTATACTAAATTCCCGGCAATATTGGAAGGATTTACCGATGCTAGTTGGATATCTAGCACGGGTGAAAGTAAATCTACCTCAAGTTGGGTATTCACTCTAGGAGGAGGTACCGTTTCTTGGAAATCAAAGAAACAAACATGCATAACACACTCAACTATGGAATCAGAATTTGTAGCCCTATCGGATACCGGGAAAGAAGTTGAGTGGCTTAAGGATCTCTTTTATGAGATACCTTTGGGATCGAAGAATATTTCTTCAATACCTATCATGTGTGATAGTCAAGCCACATTAGCAAAAGCATACAACGAGGTATACAACGGAAAGTCTAGACACATGAGTTTTAGATATGACTATATTAGGAAGTTAATCAAGGTTGGAATAATTTCTTTAAATTATGTAAGGTCAATTGAGAATTTGACGGATCATTTGACTAAACCTCTAAACAAAGATTTAGTAGCATCTACTTCGAGTAAGATGGGGTTGGAATTTCTTAACTAAAAAGTTCACCAATGACAGCAACCCTACCTGTCATTACTCAAAATGTAATTTACGAGTTCAAATGGTAACAACAAGTAATTAATTTGTGAATAGTTGCAGCATTATTAAAAAATCTGCAATAATCCTATCCTAATTAAATTAATGCTGGTTGTTACTGAAATGAGGGATGAGCTTTAAGCTCTTAATGAAGTTCAGTGTTAAAACACAAGTACCTTTAAAGGTAACAAAAGTACTGGAAGAATTTCACCTAAACAATTTTCAAGGTGGTGCCGCCTTAATAGAGAGTTGAAGTTTCTCTCTTAAAAGATTGTTGAAAAGAATAAGCGCAAGGCCATAAAAGCACTAAGCGAGTTATGAGGAACTTGAGAGCACGTGGTATTCGTGTGTGTTCTTACCGGTATTCTCATATGGAATAACTGGTTCAAAGCTACACGGTACCTTTGATTCCGACTATACTTTGTTTGAATTACACTATGGTTAGATTCAAATCGAAAGATATCTAATCCTTATGCATGAGTATCGTATATTATGAATATGAAACTTGTTAATTTTGAACAAGCGGGGGATTGTTGTGATTTGTTGTTCAAAATAAACAACAACAACAATAATAAAAATAAAAATAAAAATTGGTCCATGCGACCGCAAGGCATATAGCCATGCGGTCGCATGGCCTTATGCCGAGAACCATGCGACCACATAGGTTTGTACCATGCAGTCGCATGGTACAATTATTTGACTATTGGAGGTCATTTTCTCTCGTTGTAATTTTAAATTTGGTGACTTTTGGTTCAAAGTTTGGTACCATTTTGTAAATGTGGTGTATGCTTATATATATTGGATCCATGTTGAAGGCAAAAACATCAATGTTCCATATTACTTCCAATATCAAAGATCAAAGTTTTTAAAAGTCATATTCATATTCATCCTTTGTGTTCTTCAAGTTCTCTAGGATTTGCACTTGTGCTTTGGTGCTTAAATCCTTGCAAGATTTGTTATAATCTTGCAAACCATTTGTCAACAACCTTCGAAGCATCTCAAATTCATAGAAGAAGGGACAAATATCGTTTGAGGACAACGATATCATGTTCAAGCCATTCATTGATATAAGTTCGTGATTATCTTTTTATTGACATTTCCGGTTTATATTTTGTGATCTCTATTCCAATCCGGTGAATTTTCTCCAACAGAATTCAATCAAGAATCTCATGAATTTGGTCTATTGCCTTAAATTTTGCTTGCAATTTGTTCTAACTCTATTTCTACTTGAACTGATCAAATCACATGAAGGCCTTAAACGAAAAATATCAACAAGTTGGTGAATGTAAATTCATATCTTGACATTATTTGAACCTAGCATTACAAATGTGGATAAGAATCTCTTAAATTTTGGGATTTTTATGGAAAAAGACGGTTTCATGTGGATTAGTACGAAAAAAAAAGTTTTCATGTTCAATTATTTCTTATGGTCCCATTCAATTATACCAAGAACGAGTGGTTTACTTATGTTTTTCCATTAACACACTTCCTTGCGTGCAAGTGTGAGTTATTTTTTAATCGAATGCATAGACGCAAGGCTTAAATTTAGAATATATTTGCAAGAAAAAATGAAGCACTCTTAGCTTCCACCTAAAGTGTATAGGAAAGATTCATCCGAATGATAGTAAGTTGATAAAAAATCTCATAAATTAAATCTATTACTATCGCCTCCATTGGTCAATGCAATTGCAATCATCGTGGTGATTGCTTGCCCTAGTTTGGCGCCCTATACCTATTTCGAGATGAAATTTGGTCAATTGCATGTCATTGAATATAAATAGTCCAAATGTCATTTGACGTGCGTTTATTGAAAGATTTGAGATGTAGGTGTTAAGATAAAAATAATGAGATCTGAATACATATTTTTAAAGGTTTGGGACAGATATCATAAATTTCTGTTCATATTTTCGCAACCTTCCAAGAACAAGGATTACCCCAATTTAAATTTGTTTGCAATTTTTCTACATCCGGACAAAAGTAAAGCTCCGCTAAAGTTCAATCTGCTGGATATACGGTGCTCCATCATCGTTAATCTCGTCTTTTGGGTCCACGCATTTTCTCATTCGACCCTTACGTGTCAAGATAAACATTATTTTCTTCCAAACACACATTAATCGAACAAAGAGATTTCCAGCATTCCAAATTTGTTACGAGGACCCGACAAAGAGAAAGATCTTTGGAAAGTTTTTACAGAAAGTGAATTTTAGCTCACTGTCTTGCCTTTCAAATCTCTCTTCTCGGCTTCTTATTTTTTTAGTTCTTATTAATCGGTGCTGAAATCTCCCAAATTGCAAATTTTTTTTTTTTTTTTTTTTTTTTTTTTTACTTTTCATTCATTTTTTTTTTTTATCAAGCTTCAGTATTTCTGTGCTGCTTTGTGAGGTGGGTTTTCTCTTTTCTTTCTCCTGTTTACTGGTTTTTCCCCCCTTCTTCTTAATTTTCAAACCTTTCAATTTATTGGGGTTTGAGTTTAAACTTTTGTGTATTTTTTTTGGGTAATTCGTGATTATGTAATGGTCTGCTGTTGGTTGACATTCTGAATGCTTTTAGTTTTCGAAGATCTTGTCTAATTATGCCAATTTAATTGTGTAATTAAATTACTATTTGCCTTGAGCTATACGGCAGAAAACATGAGTTTACTTTGTCACAGAAGAAAAAAAATTAAGAAGAAGCTAACTCGACTTTTTGTGAATAGTTAGTGACTTATTGCATTTTAATTAGTTTTATTTCTGAATTTTTAAGGGCTTGTTTTGGGAGGTACAGGATAAGATTCTGGTAAACTAAGGAATGGATGTACTGATTGCAATGTATATTTAGAGATTTATGATTTATATAGTAATTCAGAATCTAACTGGTTTTTCTATCCATTTCACCTCTACTTATCTTGGATAGAATAGATAAAATAGGTTTAGGCAAAGTAGGGTTAGGATTTAAATGATACAAAACTTGTGGGAAATAAGAGCTACAAACAGGATGCCTTGCAGGCAAATTTAATATACTCCAAGAGTTTACTTTAATAAAATTATTTCCTGAAGTCTTTACAGTTTTCTTTTTTCCCGCTAAGTCACGGCATCAAGATTTCTCCCTGTCCAAAGCCACAGATTATTAAGGGTTGACTGATTGCCATAAATCCTTCATTAATTGCTAAGAATGTCATGATCAGAAAGCATATAACTTGGCATAGAAGAATGGTACAATTCAATGGAATCCTCGTCTTCTTTATGCAAAAAGTTCAAATAGTTGGAGTAAACAAATGAAGGTCTTGTTCACATATCAAGATCTTCTTAAAGTTGGAGAGTGAGTTGATGATTCTGGATAAAATAGTTTGACAGTGGAACAAAGACAACAAAAAAAGAAGGGCAACAAGGCATTGCTTTTTTTTCCTTCGAACTCTAGAAAGTAAGTTTCATGCTATCGATTGGGGATAATGAGGATCAAAGCTTAATCTTACTTGTGAACTTCATTGAGGCAAGGAAAGCACAGAGATTTGCCTACTACAATAGATCTGTTTTTTGCGAACAAGTCATTTGAAATGGTTGATTTGTTAACTTCTACTTGCAAAATCACAAGTGGTTCAATACTTATTACTCTTGTGAATTTAGAATTTGATGTAGCTCTTTCTTCTTTTTGTTAAACCAGGTGACTAATTGAATGCAAATTTTTGGTGCTTCTAGTATACTATGTACGAATCTCGTGAAATAAGCATGATTTGCATAGCAGCTTAGGAGTGGGTAAGGATGAAGTTGTGTATTTTTTCCAGTACTGCCGGCCAGCTTTGAAATCTTACACGTCTCTTAGTATCTCTGTTTTTTGTGTCTTTAGAAGGACATTCCGACCAACGGCCGTTTTCAAATATTTTGTTTCCTCTTTTTCCTTGGTCACAAGACTTTTTGGATATTGAACTACTTGATTTAAAAGCTTAAGCTTTTATAGAGATTTATTTGAATACCATTTAAATTTGTTTTCAACATGCCACTAACTCGTAGTAATTCTTTTTCCTATCAAATCCTAAAACAAAATCCACTATAGTGAGCTAGCACTTCATAATTTTGAAGTCCAGTCTTCTATAGAAAATTATGCTGTATTGAAACAGAGCTGAAATCGGAGTTATCAAGTATGATCGTGTAACTCAGGAAACTTGGAGAGGGCTTAATAAGTAGAGCTTGCAACTTTTGCTCTTTGCCTGATCGTAAAAAATGAGATATTAAGTGCCCATAGTCCCCCCCACCAAATCCACGGGTCCTCAGACCCAAAGAATTGGAAACTAGTGGTGGATGTATATGGTATTGACATTCTAAGTAACTACATTTTTTGTGATGTGAATGTTATATAATATCCTCTCCTCATTCTTGCTCAACTACAGCCTATGAATTTTTTCTTTTTCAGATGATCGGAGGACTAACGATGTCAGTTTCATCAGTTGAAAGTGTGGCACCATTGAGCAGCGATCTTTTCTATGACATTCTTAGACGTCTTGATGGTGCGACTTTGGCAAGTGCAGCCTGTGCTTGTGCAACATTCTGCTCTATTTCAAAGGAAGAGCGATTATGGGAAAATGTGTGCTCTTCTATGTGGCCTTCAACTAATCAAGATGATGTCAAAAGTTTGATCATGTCAATTGGTGGATTCAAAAAGTTTTATGCAGATTGTTTTCCCCTTATTGTAAACGAGGTTCCTGAATTTCGATGGAATGACAATTTCGACTATCCTGAAGAGTTGACCGAAGCTGAATACTACGGTGATGTAGATGAGCTTGAAAGCGTTTCTCCATCGGATTTTGTGTCTATAATGGATATCAGATACAAAGACAAAACAATCTGTTCAAAAGTCCTGTGGGGAATCCCTAATGCAAATGGCTTTAATGGTTGGTTTCACAATTGTCCATTTCGTATTGATCTTCTTGCATGTTCAGATGAAGTGACACTTTCAGTCTCCGATGGCCTGCCTCCAATCATTTCCATTGAACGGGAAAGAAAAGACGGAAATCTCTGGCAAGAGCTCTGGGAGGGCATCCGGCTTAGTTGGATTATAGTCAACAGAAAAATTAAAAAAGCTGCTAATCTATCCAGTTGGAGCCCACTTGGAGGGCAACGACATTGGCCTACAGACAAGGATTTCGTGGTACGATTTGGTTCCGTTCTTCCTGCCCAAGATATTCTCCCTTGTGAAGTAGTCAAATGCATCCTTATCATGAAGTTCTGGGTTATCCGTACTGAGGGCCAAACAACTCTCAAGTTGACGGAACTAAGCATGCAACTGGAGGATATGGATGGTTCTCATGTCAATGGCTGGAAAAGTTTGCTCGTCCTTAGAGAAGCACTTAGCTGCCATAGGAGCAAGAATTACAATGAAGTCCTCGAGTCGTGCCATTTGTACTCAAAGGTGCAAACGGAGCTCAAAGAGAAGAAGATGCAATATGAAGACATGTTAGACAAACTTTGGATTTTAGGTGGCATTGCTACCTGCATTAGCTTTTATTTGTACTGTTTGTGAATACTACGTTGTTCGAGCATGGCCAAATAAAATTTCTTCTCCCCTTTTTCATATGTAGCTCAAATTTTAAGATTCCAGGTTTGTCTTCTTAGTTTGTCATAGTTTTTCTCTTTTCTTGTGAAATATATCATCAAGTTGTAATTGGAATAAGAGAGAGGTACTCAAAACAGGTGAAACAAGTAATAGCTCAGTCCATTATATATCTAGTTTTTGCTATTACATCCAAGTCAAATTTGGATGTCTAAGTTGTAATTTTATCGTATTTGTGTGACATTTTTATTTGATTAGCGCTAAAGGCGCTAGTGATTCTCTGTGACGGTCTAGATTTTCAAAGTGTGGGCCTTAATGGTTTGTTCACATAATTGGGTGGTAATTGTTTTTTTCCAATCACTTTCAAAATAATGGTTTGATAGAAAAGGCGTTTAATATGAAATGCTATGTGCCTTCATTTTCAAATATTAAAGCGATAGGCCTAAAGCAGAAGTAAGAAGCTAAGGTGGCATTCTCCTATTTGGTCATAATTTGTCTCATATTTCAATAATTATTTGATGAAGTTGAACAATGATGCCCAAGTTCAATGTATGTTCCCTTCTGCCTCTATAGAAGGGAAATTCAAAATTGCAAAAATGGAATTTAGGTAGAAAGAAAAATGAATTTCAATAAATTGAATTGCCTAAAATTTGTTTTGCTGTGAATTGTCAATTAAATGTATTTAATTGATATAATTTTTCACCTGAAAAATGTTGAAATTTTGGATCTTTTGATGTTCGTTTGCTTTGTTTTCATGAAAATTGTCAATTAGAGGGACGAAATTTGTTACAATTGTGAATAAAATTTGTTTTCATTGCCAAAAAATAAAAAATAAAAAAATCTGGAAAATTGATTTTCCACCAATCCCATGGAATTGAAATTCCACAAAACCAAGGAGAAAGGGGTCACGTGGGGAATGGAAAATCAATTGCCAAGAAAATTTTGACAATGAAACAAGAAAAAATGTGGAAAATAAAAATTTTTCATGGAAAATTTCTCAAATCAAACAATCCTAAGAAATTGTCACTACTATGTATGAAATTGACTTGATATGCGAGCTAGAGCATTGAATTATAAAAGGCCCAAAAAGAAACATGAAAATGACTAATATAAAATATAAGAAAAAGCTCGTCCATATCTTTCAAATAATGATTTGAAAAAAATAATAATAATTATCAATTATTGATTTCTTGAGATATTCTTTTAACTCTTCAAGGAACAAAATTCTTTTAGGGTCCGTTTGATTGCAAAGATAAAATTAAATTGCTTAGAAAATAAATTCTAGGGAATTGAATTGTCTAGAATTATTTTTCTGGGAATTGTAAATTATTGTGTTTGATTGATATAATTTTTCAGGTGGAAAATGTTCAAATAAAAGTGTTTTTTTTATGTTCGTTTGGCTTTGTTTTACATGAAAATTGTCAATTAAAGGAAAATATTTTTTTTACAATAATTCTTAGAATTGACTTCCATTACCAACAAAAAAAAAACGTAAAAAAAAAAAAAAAGTCGCTACAGTAGGGTGGAATTTGAATTCTCACCATATATGCTGAGAATTCAAATTCCACCAAAACAAGGAAAATTCAAGTTTCAAGAAATGCAATTCCATGGAAAATATAAAGTATTAAATACCAAAAGTTGGAATTTCCAATTCCAATTCCATCTTTTTTTTTTCCATTTCCATGCTATAAAACACTCCCTTAAAGTAAATTACAATCCAAAGAATCGCAACCTGAGCTAGGCATCAATTGAGCTACTTGAGGGGTAGTTAAAATGGATTTGATGATGCCTCTCGGGGCACAGCTCAACTGGTGGATCAATCAACATTTGTCTTGCTTCCAGCGACAGAGTGGAGGTTCGAATCCTGGTGGGAACCTGGGACCAGATTTATTTGATATGGAGCAATCACTTTGGAGGAGGATCTCAACTTTTAAATGGATTAATTATTCAAAAAGATTTCTTTATTTAGAAAAAATGGTTAATTCCAAATTACTTTAAATGTTATTTTTTTTGGACAATTTTATCATCTATGACCAACATCGTGTATGAGTTGTGTGACCATTTGAGGACTAAATGACTATTTTTCATTAGGTAAAAAATACTGCACGCGCAATATTAAAAGGTTGAATATACAAGTATTACGAATCATGCTATGTTGTTAGAAAATGGTTGACATACAATCTTTTTTTGGACTTTTTTATTCAGGTGAGATCCACACGCATGTGAGAGGAGTGACAAACAAAAGGCAAAAAAAAAAAAAAAATACAGACAACCAGCTTAATTCTAAGTGTTAAACTTTTGAGAAGGATAGAAACCAAATTTATCATATTCTTAACTTGTAATAAAACTACCCTTTAACATTCGCCAACCACGATTTTAAAATCAAATCAATTATATCTTTAATCGATTCAATATTTAACAGTTTATAATATTTTGTTATTAAAAATATTTCAAAATCCATAAATCAATTTTATAAATTTCAACATAATTCTTAAACAGTTTTTTGTGATTCTCGGAAATTTAAAAATTCTAATTCATCACCACACCTGCCATCTCTGCAAAGCTTTCGAGAAGGTATTAATTGAATAAATTGGATGCCATTACAATCCCAATGAGGAAATTCAATTAGAGCCCGTTTGGTAGCTATTTTTTTCAAAATGTATTTTTTTCTTTTTTTTTAACCACACATTCTTTATTAAAATAATATTACACATAAATAAAAAACTTTTCTTTATTTTTCAACCACACATTTCATATCAATTTACTATTCTAAAATTTATTTTTACATAAAAATGCCTATCAAACACCCCCTTAATTCTGAAAATCTGATAAATTAAACAAAAATTTTGTATTTTGAGTGCAACTACAATTTGCACAACCGTTCTGCCATGAATGTTTGTCTTTGTTCTAGACCCCACCTCCTCATCATCTTCTAACTCTGTCCTATCTTCTTTCCGTTGTCTCCACTACTCTCTCTCTCTCTCTACTCGTTTAAAGTTGGCTGTATGAATGCATAGTCATATTCCATTTGGCGTCCGTTGTACCTTTTTCTTTGAAAACTGTAAACCAAATAGAGAAAAGTGGCCTTTTCTTTGTAGTAGTTGAGTGGGAAGTGAAGAATATTTTTGTTCAAGAAAGATGAGTGAGAACATAGATACATCTCCAAATGGGTTTTACAGAGCAACCCACTTGGATTTTTTCAAGAAATTCAAGCGTCTGAAGCCATTAGAGCCTTCACCTAGTGTTCTTGTGTGTTTCTTTTTCAGTCTTTGCCTTATACTCTGTTTGCTTTTGTTGGATTACAGAACCGTCAATCATTTAAACGGAAAATCGTTGTTAATAACTTGGTTTAAGTTCAATGATTCTTCATTGTTAAAAGAAAAAGTTGGGTTTCTTGAAGAAAGTGGTGGAGGGTGTGATATATACGAGGGGAATTGGGTGTGGGATGATGAAAACTATCCACTTTATCAATCTAAAGACTGTATGTTCTTGGATGAGGGTTTTCGATGTTCTGAAAATGGGAGGCCTGATAATTTCTATACCAAGTGGCGTTGGCAACCCAAAGATTGCAACTTGCCCAGGTTTTCTTTTTCTTTAAATTATAATCTTAATCCTATATTGTTCAACTATGAATTGACTAAGATATCTGTTATGTACTTTACTAGGTACTAAGGGTTCAAATGATAAGTTCGAAGATTTTATGATAAAATCCTTGCTTGAACAATTGTAAATCTGGAAGTGTGCTGCTATTTAGGCCGTATTTGATTAGGCTTTAGATTTTTTATGCCAAGAAACACTTTTCTTGTCATTTCTGGTGTTTGATTAATGGAACATAGACATGTTCATTATTGAAAATTAAAAAATGTTGACATATTAATGGCAGAGGGTCGGCGAATTTTGGAGGGAAAATGTTTTACTCTAGTCTTTGTCTGTTCCAAGGTTTTATAGGTGACTACTTTCAATTTTATCGTTTAGAATCCAATCCAGTTTCTCTCTTTGGATTTTTGTGTAGCAAATTTGATATTTAGGTTTTTGTTCTGGCTTTTAAAGTTTGGATTGTGGGTTTAGCCGTTTAGGGCATGTATTCTCCAACTATTCTGCTGAATTGAAATGGTGGAATAACAATAATGTGTAACTTTCACCACACACTAACATTAATGTGACTGCCCTTTTTTACGTTTTCTTTCTTTGAGATGGAGCAGATTTGATGCAAAAGTTATGCTGGAAAAGCTTCGAAACCATCGGATAGTGTTTGTGGGAGATTCTATAGGAAGAAACCAGTGGGAGTCCCTTCTTTGCATGCTATCTTCTGCTATTACTGATAAGGCTTCAATTTATGAAGTGAATGGGAGCCCAATCACAAAGCACTCAGGCTCTTTAATTTTTAAATTTAGGGACTTCAACTGCACAGTAGAGTATTACAGAGTCCCGTTTCTAGTGTTACAAAGCCGCGCACCGGCTGGGAGTCCCAAAAATGTGAAGATGACATTGAAATTGGATCGAATGGATTGGAGCTCTGCTAAGTGGAAGGATGCAGATCTGCTGGTTTTCAACAGTGGGCATTGGTGGAATTATGAGAAGACCATCAGAGAGTAATCTTTCTTTCTTGTTTTAGATAATTTTAATCGAATTTATTTTTTTTATGGTTTTTGCTTGCTTATTCTTTACCTGGAATTAATTAATTACTTCCTTAAATGGAAAAAGCTAGTATTGGTATGCATTCTCATAACTAGTTCGGTAAGATGATAGAAAAGAACATATGGCTCGTGTTGCATTGTATTATGGAGCTGAACAAGTGATCTAATTTCACAAGGATGTGTTTTCAATATAGCATAGATTACAAAGGCTAATCATGTTCAGGTGTCTAGCATAACATCAGTTCATGAAGTAACTGGATTTATTTGCAGAGAGATAAATATTAGCAACTTTTGGGAAAATTTATAAATCATTTGTCAATGGTATGGGGAAGAAGATTGTTTATTTTAGGAAGAAATGGGATCTGACGAAAATACCCCTGTTTTATTTGGTCAAAAAACTCAATTTTCCATGTTTTTAGGTCAACTAACGATTTCCATTCATTTGGAATCAGTTGTGAATTTTTTAAAGGTTTGGGTGAAGTCTGAGATAAAATGAAAGATTTGGGACTATGATTACAATTATCCCTTTATAAATTGATCAAACTTCATTTTCAACCGTACATTTCAATAGACCCACAAACACTATTCATTTTTCCACCACTAATTTTTATCTATTTACAAATTCTTCTCAAACGGGGAATTCTAACCTGGCATGAAATCTACGTGAAATATTTTATTCTTTTGGTTTTTTATTAGTGCAACATTGATGCGAATTTGGAAAGAACCTTGCATGTGAATAATCTTACGTAACGTCATTAATGATTTTCCTTGGTAATCAATTGCTGTAAATTGTTTGTTCACAAAGAATATGTGATGTGATATACTGTAGCAGCTCATTCCTTGTGTTATAAACCTTTCCCCTGATTATGGATATTTTGTGGTTAAATCTGGGAAGAGCCTGTATTCTCATCCGAAAAACTCAAAAGCCAAAGGAAATTAATAAAAAAATAAAAACCAAAAGGAAAGTGATTCTCCTATGATGTTCGACTCGCACATTAAAGTTTTATCTGTGGACAGGGAAATTTTGTGCTTCGCTTAAGTAATTGTGCATCTTTGAAGCTTATTGTGTAGTTTTGATGCTGTTTTTGAAAGTGTTGGGCTTTGTGGAGCCTAAGCATACACGTATTACGTTGCTTAGTATTCTTACATAAATAAAGGATTACTCAAGGGTCTCATTTATAGACTGATTTAGACTTAGGGGGCAATGGATCACCCTTGAAATCATCTTTCTTTTTCAGCACTATAAATGTGTATTTGGTCTTGTGTTTCTTATTCGTTTTGCTTAAGATTGCTCTATTGATTGGAATTAGGGCATAATCCATAATAGGAAGTCTGATACACGCATGCAGATTTACATATGGTAAACCTATATAAATTCCATTTTTTAAACCTTGAATCCTTTTATTGTGTATTAGGGGTTGTTATTTCCAAGAAGGGGAAGAGATCAAGATGAAGATGAGCATAGAAAATGCATTCCGAAGGTCAATTACAACATTGATTGATTGGATAAGTCATGAAATAGACACGACAACGACCCATGTCTTCTTCCGAAGTTATTCTCCTGTACATTTCAGGTACTACCGATTCTTGATCAACTGTGGTATCGTTGTTAGCATATACGCCAATCTAATTAAGTTCTCCAATATTTTACCTCTTCCAGTTTACTTATACTTTGAATTATCAATACTATTTCTTGGTCTAATCTATATGCTAAGAGATTTAGTCCTTTTGTTTGTTAATCTTGCTACCTTACTGTCATAAGATGTAGGGAGGATTATAATGATAGTACTCGACAATATTAAAATAGAAAAATAAGTTCACAATCACAATATTAAAATAGAAAAATAAGTTCACAATCACAATATTAAAATAGAAAAATAAGTTCACAATCACAATATTAAAATAGAAAAATAAGTTCACAATCACAATATTAAAATAGAAAAATAAGTTCACAATCACAATATTAAAATAGAAAAATAAGTTCACAATCACAATATTAAAATAGAAAAATAAGTTCAAATCTTATTCTATTCTACCAAACATGCATTTGATGCATCGCTTGAATGAACAGAGGTGGGGATTGGAAGACTGGTGGTAGCTGTCACCTACAGACACTACCTGACTTGAGCTCATCATCATCCTCGACACAAGCTTCGAGTGAGTTTAAAACAGTCATTGATGTGTTGTCAGAACACGTGAAGACTGGGAATATGGATCTATTGAATGTGACAGGTATGACCTCGCAAAGAAAAGACGGTCATTCTTCCTTGTATTATTTGGGGCCTAAAGTGGGACCAGCCCCCCTCCACCGACAAGACTGCAGTCATTGGTGCCTGCCCGGTGTCCCGGATTCATGGAATGAGCTTCTCCTTGCGGTCTTCCACAAACGAAAATTTACTCGTGGACAAAATTTGACAATACCTTCTGCTTCTCCAACTTGATAGGTTTATGGCATCTTTTTCAACTAAACCAGCATTTACATTAAGACACGGAATAGTTGGCAGCACTTACGGAGTTATGCATTTGATTTCTTCTTAACTTAGAAAAATGAGAACCTGAAGCTGCTGCCCTGCGGACATTCTTATCATTGACATCAACCTAATGATTTCGACTTTTGACATGACAAAGCAATCCAAACCGGTCGGCCAAGGTACGTACACATGATCAAGGAATTGACGATGCATATATTTTGAGTCATCAAAATGGATGATCACTTCGTCTCATTTTGTTCTCGTCTAAGGTGGATATACTTGAATATGAAGTGCAAATTACAGACAGAAACAAACAGTATACTAGGTTTTTTGATACTGTCATTAGGCTGTTTCATAATTTTACATAATTTTTATTTTTCGGTTTTGGTACATATGAAGAGAGTTGAATGAGTAAACAATATTTTGTACAAACAAAAGAGAAAATGTTATTTATGCTATTATGCTCCTTTTAGTTTTATTTTCATTCTTATTATCAGGGCTTGTTTGATGTAGATTTTTTTTATAATAAATTTTGTAAAAGGTTGTATGATTGTTTTTGAGTTCTCTCTCTTTTCCAAGGAGTGCTTTCCGGCCCTAATTTTCAAAGTGAAAGAAAGGCACATCCGTCCATCTAGAGAACAAACCTCCTTTTGTTTAGAGGTATAGTAGGACTCGCTAATATCCAATGATTCCGCTCCACGAGGTATTTATCTCCCCACTCTTCTT
Organism: Olea europaea var. sylvestris; assembly: GCF_002742605.1. NCBI lineage: Eukaryota > Viridiplantae > Streptophyta > Magnoliopsida > Lamiales > Oleaceae > Olea > Olea europaea. The sequence continues at coordinate 77,853 of NW_019234064.1, forward strand.
TGATCTGTCTTAGGACGGAGTGGCAGCCTCGATACAAGCGGAAGTGAGATGTAATATAGCGGTCGAAGAGCTATGGTTTAACTGCTTCGCTTATTACACCGTATTGCCTGAAGGGGGCATGCTGCAAGAGAGTAGGCCATACCGGGCAACATCTACGCGCACAAGCATCAGGAAGTATGGGAAAAAAGTTGTGTCATCTTGCAAAATTATTTAATTGGAATGATGAAGGTTTGAAAATGAGTTTTAGAGTCTAAATAATTGGAATGATGAAGGTTTGAAAGTGAGTTTTAGAGAGTCTGTGCCAAACATGGACTAAATATTGTCCATGTTGTGGTTTGTTGAACACATAAATGTTAGACGAGGCAATTCAATAACTACTACATTAAAAATAACAATTTGAACTCGGAAACTAAATAAATCAGTACACAGAATACATAAACCAGCAGAAAACATAAACCAGCAGAACCTGCATTGCAAAGGTTATAACTTACAAATCAGTTTCTTGAATAACTAGGAGGTAAGCTATTGACTCACCAACTAGCTAATCGGACACAAGCCTCGCCCTCACAACCCAGACACAACGACACAATTATCAACGGTGTGCTCAGCGCCACTACCATTGAGTTAATAGCCCGTCGTGCAAGCCGAGCCTCAAAGTAGTAGTATTCAAATCTCATGGAGCAATCAACCAGCTCCATCTGGCCGCCAAGTCAACCACCGCAGTTGGTCTTGAGAGTTTCCTTGGCAGAAACGAGGCAGTTGGTGCTGTCGTTATTGGACAGATCACAGCTGCAAGTGGTGCGTCCATAAGCAACCGTTGTGGAATAAGGCGAAGTGGTGCTGTAGTCGAAGCCCTGCTGCGACGGAGTGACATTCATTAAATCAAAAAGAACATATGTCACACTGCTCCAAAAAGGGTCACCTTCTGCTTGAGACTTGACATTGCAAATAAGGACATTAATGCTGGCGTTTGGTCCACCTTTAACTGTATAGCATAGCCGCAGCAGGGCAATGAAAAGTGCAGAAACAGTTAAACTGGATTTTGGAACAAAAGTCATCTTCCTAATTCTTAATAATATTTACTGGGATGATGAAATAGTTCTGTATTGATTGTTATAAATACATAGTGGATTCATTGGTTTTCTCACCATTTTGGAGCATGCCAATGACCATTATTGGTGCCTTACTTGTGCTTGTCACAACTAAACAGATAAAACTTTCCAGTCACTAGCTCCACAATAATTTTAGACGAAACAATTTAATATGATATCAAAGCTCCTCATATAAAAATAAAAAAATAAAAAAAATCAAAGTCATTAATCACAAGGGCATATATGATTCTAGTTTTTTAAAGAATATATCATGAAGGAGATAGGGATCATTGATTATAAAACGAGAAAGCTATTCGACAAGTTGAGAACAAGCATTTTTGCATTTATGAGCAATATGATAAATTCAACTTCCTCCAACAAAAGGATTGAAGGGTACAATACACGCAATTATGTGAATTTTGTCATCAATTTATGAAATATTATTTGTTACACCTTCAATGTAAAGATAAATAATAATAATATTTGTTACACCTTCAATGTAAAGATAAATAATAATAATAATAATAATGCTTCGTGTACATTTTAGGATATAACATGAAGGGAATCCACACATAATTTATTATATGTAGACACCCTCCGTGTGAGGAGGTGTAAATACATACACCATTATGTACACGTAACATCACCCAAAATTAAATCCAATTTGACAAAAATTGCATATTAAAGATCTGACAACTTAAACTTTTAAATGAAATCATTTAACAACTTAAATGGTGATTTACATGCAAACTGGTTTGCAATTTTACATGGTGCATATATTCATGTTTTATTTGTTGCATGCATATCCATCGAGACATAAACATATTGCTATGTTATTCTATTGGTGAAAGCATTGTGGTTTCTATAGAAAAGTGGAAATTAAACTGTATGCAGGCCGAAAAGAAAAATCGCCATTGAGTTTGCACCCTATATAATTAACTAGTGGTAGAAATGTACATTGAATTTTTCGTTATGGATTTAAATATAATAGTACAAGAACGATATGGATACGAGGTACTATTAAAACTTCATCTACAAGATGATGAAAAAATTCATTGTGCAGAAATCCACAAGTTCAGTCATCTAGCAAAGTTCAACACCTTCAGATCAACTGCCTCGACCCATTCCAGCATCGTCCCACAATAGGAAGTGCACAAAGCTTTTCCTTCCATTAACAAACCAACTCCACTGCAACCGTAAATCATAACCAAAAAGCTGAAAACTAAATGATGAATAAACTCTCAAAACAACATTTCCCCGATGCCATTGCCAGTTTTCTGCAAATCTTCTTGGGACAAAAGGGTTTTCTTCCCCATTGCACCAGTCTTGTCGTATGGCTGAGCCATCTTCCTTAGGAACTGCACATTTATGGAAGAAAAAAATACTTAATAATAATCATGGCCTGCTAGCTATCATCGTGTGATAAGAGAATTGATCCCATGCGAATTGTGTAAGATAATACCGAATTGAGAATTTCAGCAAGTTTACTCAGTTTTACGCCCCCGTCACCTTATAAAATGGTGGTGGTGGTATTCTCGATATAAACCAGCACACATTACCAGAGAAGTTTACTCCAAAAAATTTAGTGTTTCTTCACATTGCATTATTATCAGTATATGTCCAACAGAAAAACAATGCAAGATGCAAATAATACCATACCTCTCTTGCTATATGCACAGCCATGTCAGTACTCAGGTTCAGGTGCGCATCACGCAAATGCGACAATATCCATCCAGGCAACTTAGAGCGTTTGTCATGACGGCTATATCTAAACACATCAGCAATCCAATAAATTAGCATGTAAATAAATAAAAGCAATCATTATTGTATACTGAGTAGCTCAATAAATTACTACACTAAACATGCATTAACATTGAATCAAAGTTGTAGATATCACACTTAATTATTTAAAAGGAATTAGACCATGCTTTCTGCGCATTATTTTACCACAATTAAAACTTGCTTACCATATTGGATGCACCTTAATTATCTATATTTGAGCAATTGAACGGTATCTAGTTCACAGTCTAATTCACTTATTCAAGAGTTCTATTACATACAGTCCAGGGCTAGCTATTATATCACTTACTATATAAAAAACAGTATTGCTGGCTCTTCTAAAGGTTTACTTTCAGCACTCTGTCTAGTCATTAGCATACATAATGCAACAAAACATGCGAATAATTTTTAGAAAATGGCTTATATGTAATTATGAAGTCATACACAACAAAAAATTGCATTAGAAACTTGTTAATTATGGCATATTAAAACTATGGTTACAAAAAAACTGTGAAGAAAGTCCCTTTTTGTTATACTGCAGCTCGTAATGAATATTCCAGATTGACACTAGAGCTTAGAGGCGACTGTTCATAACTTCAAAATCAGAAACAAGGATACAAACCTCTTGTCAGCAAATATCATCATCCCATAATCAGCCTTTGAACGGATAACTCGTCCTACACACTGAGCAGCTTGTCTCTGGAAATCAATGTGAAAATGTGTAAGAAATAGTAAAGCATGCAAGTACCCAAAGCATGTGAGTGCAGCCAAATATTACCAAAGCATCAAAAGTCAGAAAATCGCCCTCTTTTATCTGGAAAGTCTCCCTTAAATACTCCAGTCTTGCAAGTAATATTCTGCAAATTCGACACTAATGAAGCCGCACACAGTTTGGAAGAATCGTAACTTCATAAACTACAGAAGAAACCGAGATGGAGAAGGATAGGAGAAGTGTACTATCAATGAATTTTTCGCAGGATCAATTACAAAAATCAGTATGAATCAAATAAATAAGAGACTTCGCAATGTCCAAATCAAAATTGAGCTTACAAAGACTATTCAGTGATTTCTGTCATCATTCCCATGAAAAATGATTCTAAAAAGACAAACAAACCCAACACCAGTCAATATCCCTTCCGAACATCCTATTGTACGTGTTGATTATTTTTGAAAAACATAAGAAATCCAGGTATTTTGGCCCTTCCTAAAGATTTATACTGAACTGTGATAAAGTTTCTGCAGCAAAAGAATATGAAGGAAAATTTATATTCATCTCATGAAAAAAAAAATTAGATGTCTTGAACTATTCCTTTGGAGGCCATGGATGTATGCAAAGTAAATGTTAATAAATTAATTCATAAATATACTACCGTTTTCCCAGATTTCTCAAGCTGGTGAATGTGTCGAGCATTGATTCATGTGCAAAAATCAAAGGTAAATCTTTAACCAGTGTTGTATAGCAAAATAATGCAAGAAAAAAAAATTTAGGGGGCAAGTAATCAAAGGAGTTGTAACAACTTACCTGCTTAATGTGTACTGGAAAGGAACACCAAACATGATGACAAGTCTTCCATAATGTCTATCAAAGTCTATACCTTCTGCGACTTTTCCCCTGCAAATGGAAGCGTAAGATATAGCAATGTTTCAAATGGAAACTTGAGCTGAAGTGGCTAGAATGTTTCAAGATTTCTCTCTTAGTTAAAATTGTTTTGGCATAAAGATGAAGTGATGCTTCTGTCCTCTTTTTGATGAAGGTAGTTCAGATTTACACATAAATACATCTATCAGATGTCAATGAAATCTAACAAATGTGTTCCTGAAAAGTGATGTTTATCTCATGTACTTGAGCACTTCCCATCCTACACTTTGTAACTTCTTCCTTCTATACTGAATTCTTCTTTTCATCAAAAAGGAATTATTAATTGATCTAAGACTGAAATCCTGCCATGGGATGCATGGGGTGGGGAATCAACTGCCAGAGGTGGAAGAAGCTACCTGGCAACAGAGAAAAAAACAGCACCTCGTCCACAATCACAAGCTCTACGGTAATTATCTAATGCCAATGTCGTTTCAACAACATCCTGAGTCTCTATGAAAACTAGTTTATGTTGCATTATCTCCTGCAACACATTTAAAGGTGAAAAGAATGCATATCAAACATAAATCAGAATGACATCTTCAACAAAATTTTAAAAAGAATACTAAAAGGAGTAATCATTTTTTTTTTTCTTTTTTCCAAAAGTACCTTCAAAATTCCTGATTCATGCCAACTATTGACGATTCCATCCATATAAGAATAACTAACAAAGAAACATACAATTCCATCTGGGACAACAGACACCATCTCAAGCAAAAGTTTCCCATAGTTTTTCTCAACACCAGGATCACTTCTCAGATCATATTTCGTGCTTACAGGGAGCTGGTCACTGAAATAATAAGCAAGAAGAAAATAATTATATAGCTAATGGTGCAAGAATTCTTCTACCGAAAGTATAATAAAATAAACAATACATGGAATTTCTAAAAAGCAAATGAGAAGAGAACATTATTCAATTATTTTACCTTCCACGAGTGAGAACCATTGGACATATGCAATCCCTCGTCAAAGACATGGTAAAGCTTTGACTAACCACAGGATTGAAGTTGAGAAGACGAGGGTAAAGATCAATGGGGCTGAGAGTCCCAGAGGTAATAACTACTGATTGGAATCGTTCAAATACAGGCTTTATGGCAAGAGAAGCATCATGACAACAAAGCTGTAATTCCAATATTAGCATCTCATCAGCAATTCTGATACTATGATAGACCAAAACAAGTAATTCAGAATTGCATAAAACATTTGCGAGCACATTCATTGAAATGGAAGAAAATGTAATTAATTGGCGATAAGAACTCAAACCAACACAGCCTCCAGATCATAACTAATGCAGAGTTGGCCAAGAGCAGATAATTTTACAGATAACAGACCTCAATAACTGGAATCTACCAGAATATTAATCAAAAGAAGAGTAATGCGGGGGTTACTTGTTTCCTTGGTGACCAATCAAAAATAAATAACTAAATTGCTAATTTCAACAAACCTGCAGCACGGGATCAGGTATATGTGGCATTCTTTCATCGAAAGGTTCAATTATAATTGAAAATCCCCGAGTGTAGGTCCCCACGAGCGTAGCCAAATCACAAATTGTTTGGATATGTAAAAATTCATCCGTGTCAGTTATCTCCAAAGTCAACATGAGGGAGTGAAGGCGGTCATAACAAAACCTTAACATTTTCTGGTCAATCCCAACTTGTGTGTTGATTGAAGCAACGAAAGAAACAGGACCCTCCTTTTCAACATTTTCAGTTTGCAATCGCCCTTTAAAATACTGGATTAATCTACGCAAAACAGATAGAAAGTGCTCTGCCCGCCTTATGTTTCCAGGCACAGCTTCCTTAAGAATATCATCGGGTAACGCAGGATTTGCAAACCAGGTGTCACCAACTGCAAGGACAGAAAAGCATATTCAACGTGAGTAACAGAAATCATTTTAGAAAAAGAATGCCTAATATCCAATGAACATGCATTAACTCAACATACTCGGAAGGTTTCCCCTTTGTGCCAAACCTTCAACAAGCCGGTTGTATTCTGCACGCAATCGACCAGCATCGGTGGCCTTTAACCTTCCTACCATGTTAAACAAAGTTAAAGTTAAGACAGAAGAGAACTATCAAAAAATAGCCTTTTTTTCACTCCTTAAAATTATCAACAACTAATGCACAGAAGTAACTTCAACTAGAAACATGATACAAAAAGCCATGTAAAAAGACAACCTTTTCAACAGTTAATAATATGGTCATAAAAATTTTCAAAATCGATCAAAAGCAAAACAGAGATTGTACAAAAATCCAAGAATTTCAAAAAATGTAATTGTTTTTATTGTGTAAAATTGTAAATAATTTCCGTGGTTAAAAATCATATTCTTTATTAAAGTGTTCCAAGAATGTCATATTCGGAATTGATATTCCAATGCCAGTTCGGTAAAGATCTCTGTTGCATGGACTAATTAATTAGGCGTCCGTGTCGAATACCAACACTCCTTGGACACTTTACCATGGTCATTTTTCTTTCTTTATAAGAAATATTATATATTTTTAACTCAATGTTATTATTAAATAACAAATAGGTACTTATATTTAAAAGATTTTATTAGGAAAAATTAATAACAAATATAAAAGTAAATTTATACTATATAAATGAAAATTTTTTAAAAATTTAATGACATATAGATGACATGTCTTGTCACTTTATTTTTATTTTTTTATTTTTTGAAAATCACGTGTCAGTATTGTGTTGAACATTCGTGTACGTATAGGTGCATCGTAAATGAATATGCTTCTTAGAACATGACATAAAAATTTGTGAATATTCGAAATACTCTGAGCATACTAGCCAAAATACTAAAAAAAAAGATAGCAATTTTACATAAAGACAGTAACAAAAGCACAAACCTATCAATCTCCTGAGACATCCTATTAAGATTCCTCATTGCGCCTTCAAGTGTCTGACTCCTTACACTGACACTGAGTGCCTCAATGCACACATTGTCAATATTGTGAGCCTCATCAAAAACAACAACAGACTCTCTCTGCATCTCCTTCGATATGATTCCAGCAACCTTGGGATCGAGCAGGTACTGATAGCTATAAACGACCACGTTTGCAAACTGCACCATGTGCCGTGCCAAAAAGTACGGGCACCACCCTTTCTCCTTCCCGAATGCCCTCAAATCCTTCGATGGTTGGGAAAACAAACCATAAGTCAATTTCATTTTGATATTAAAATAGCAGAAATGTTTCCAATTTCTGCACCACTGGTTTATTGTAGCAAATCCTCAATATTTGTCAACAATTGAATTCATAAAGAAAATCTCTTGCCATCCAACACTAAATATTTTATGCAGCAAATGCACCAAAAACTCCCACATTCACAAATTTAAACATTCAAAATGTTTCAAGAACTTAAGTCCCGTATATATTGTTACAAATAACCAAAAACAGATAAGAAAATTTAAAAAATCAAGAAAATAGCTAAATTTCATTAGAGTAATAAAAAAAAAATGAAGAAGAAGAAGAAGACGGGGCAGAACCTGTAGAGTATAAACACCAGGAGGCAAAATGGCATCAGAGGCAGCCTTTTCATAATTATCAAAAAAGGAACAAGTCCGAACATTCGGATTCTCTATAGCCATAGCCCGGACCCAACTAGCTGTAAGCTTCCTACACGCGGCATCCACGGAATCCCGATTCTCAGCTGAAACAACACTCGGATTTATGCACAAATTCTTCCTCGACGACAATCCGAGTGCGAGCATCCGTACAGAAGGGCCCAAATGGTGGAGCTGGTAATTATGCAACAATTTGAGTTCAGCTAGGGTTTTTTCCATTTCGTGTACTGTGCGAGTACAGTAAAGGAGTTTCACCGGATTGGAGGGCTTCGAAAGCGTGTAACTTGTGATTAAGGAGAGTAAGGCAATTGTTTTTCCGGTACCTGTCGGCATTTCTAACAGGCAATGGCCCTTGGCGTCTAGGGCACGTTTCAGTTCCACCATGTACGCATATTGCTCCGGGTATATGTTGTCGTAGGGGAAGTACACAGTAACGTCTTCGATTTGGAACTTCATTTTCCCGGTGGGTGGTGGCACCGGAAGTGGAGGTAGTTTACAGAGAGAGGGTTTAGAACTTAGAGAGATTCCAGTCTGTCCTAGAACTCGAAAGACGACGCCGTTTGGCTTAACCTTTAACTCCTATTTTTGGCATTTTTTTAATTTATTTATTAAAAAATAATGGTTTTATTTTTTCAGTTTGAACGATTGATATTCAATTAATGTTTGAGTTTCACAGTCCTTTGTTTTTTTTTTTTTGGAAGTCTATTTGTCTAAGAAAATCAATAAATTATCCAATGATTATTCAAGCGAGTTGTACCAAATAAATGTCTATTTGAAATTTTCTCTTGGTAGATTAATATCTCATTACGTGTTTGACAGAAACTTTGAAAGTAATAGAATCCTGTTACGAACTTCATGTGGATAAATATCGAGATCACTCATTTGTTGTGTCAAGTATATGTCCATAGCGAGTTAGATTTTCATTGTCGATATCAAGTGTTTAATCACATATTATGTATAAGCGATTTGGTTTGAACCTATTAGGTTTTATGTAATTGACAATTCTGTGAACAAAATAACTAAAATAAACATGTTGTAAAAAGTTAAGGAGTTAGTTACAATATTTTATAGTTGAGCTAGACAGGTTAGGGTTCGAGCTCAGAATAAGAAAAGAAGATACATCGCAATTTCGCTAGCATATCGCCTAAACATTGTTCGAGCGACAAAAACAGAAACCCATCGTTCGCCTATCGCTCTCACTCGAACGACAGTGTTACGCATAAAATCCTACTTCGCTTTTTTCCAAGGTTTTACACGATCCAAACTACTTAATTGTCCTCAATTATAAATACCCAATGCTTTGCACGAAATTAAGTGTGGTTGTTCATTGTACCTCTTTTCTATAACACATTCATAACATTCTTTGAAGGTCCAAGAACTTGTTCATGTATTGATTCAATCCATTTACTATTAAGATTATACTACCACAGATTGGAGGAAAAACATCAAATCCATTGAATTCAAAATACCTACTTTCCAAACACCCTTAGGAAGGTACTTTCTTAATTAAACTTTAAAGGCTGCTGAAAATTGAGAGGTTCGACTACAAGTACAGGAAAAGTACAAGAATTGGTCATACTTGGTGATCCAATTGGAAGAGACAATTGTTGAAGATTGGGAGCTAGTTGTGTTAGTAGGATCTTGGAGGTTACATAAAGTAGATCGGGAAGTCTAGTGAAGTTGGCTATGCAACATCTAATTATAAATCCATATTTTCTATAGTGGAAATAACTGGCTTGATTCCAGAGTTTTTACCCAGTTGGGTTTCTTCGTCAACATAAATGGTGTTATTTATTGCTTTCTTATTACAGACTACTACAATTCATCTTAGGATAATTGGACAAATTGATTAACCATCTAGAAACAACCAAAAAATGACTTTGTTGCTTTTAATTGTATAATTTCGCAAGTAAGGTCTAACTAAATCAGTAATCTGGATCCTTCTAAGAAATTTTTCAAGTAGTATCAGAGCCTAAATTCGTGTCCTAAACTTAGTTTATTTAGAAGAGTAGTTCATTATCCGTCCCGCTATATTTTGATGGCAGAACTATGCGCATTGGAAAGTTAGAATGAAAGCTTTCCTAAAACCTATGGATGAACATATTTGGTTGATCATAGTAAATGATTGGTCTGCCTGACTGCCTCCTTTGGCACTGTTAATAGTTGCTCTGCCCCACTAGTATTGTTAATGGTGTTGTCATCCACACTCCTGTAGCAAATATGTCAAAGACAAATTTAGATGAGTGCAATTGGAATATTAAAGCTTTGCATGCCTTTTTTATGGCTATGTCCCTTGAAGAGTTTAGACGAGTGTTCATGTGTGAGATAGTTAAAGAGGTTTGAGATATTTTACAAACCACACATGAGGGATTCAATCTGTTAAGAACTCTAAATTGCATATGCTGACCATTAAGTTTGAAGGGGTTAGGATGAAAGAGGATGAGAATTTTGATGAATTCTATGCGAGCCTAAATGACATGATTAATATTAGCTTTAACCTAGTTGAGAAATCCTAGAGCCTAAGATAATCAAAAAAATCCTTAGATCCTTACCTGAATGATTTAGGCCTAAAATCATGGTTATTGAGGAGAGTAAGTATATAGACTTCATTAAGGTGGAAGAGTTGGTTGGATCTCTCCAAACTCGTGAGCTGACATTAGCTAAACCTATAAACGACAAGTCTTTGGTCTTTAACACTGTGAGGAATAGTAGTAGAAAGTCTTCAGATTCAGGTTCACCTAATGAAGAAGAGTTAGCATACTTCGAAAAATGTTTAGGAATAAAAAAAACTTCGAGAGAAGCATAAAAATGGCCCTAGTGAGTCTAATAAGAGTTCTAAATCTGTGTTATATTATAATTTTCGAGGTTTTAGCCATATTAGAAGTGAGTGCCCTAGCAACAAGAGACAACATGATAAGGCTATAAATGTTATTCTCACTAATGACGAGTCTAGCTTCGTACAATCAGAGTGTAAAAATCTACTCGTGAGGAGAATGGGAAATACATTTCCTTCACTGCTAGGATTAGGAGTGAACTGACAAGAGAGTGACAAGACTGAGGACCTAGATAGTGGTAAGGAATCAGAGGAAGGTTCTAATACTGAGGGAGATATTCATGAAGCTTATGAATAGAATCTATGTGGAGAGAATAAGATTCTAACAACAAATAAAGCCTTAGATACGAAGGTCAACGAACTCGAGTTGGAGAAAGAGAAATTACCCTGAGTGAGTTGAAATTCATGAACGAATCTTTAAATACTCAGGTTAAGAATCTCACAAGTGAGCTTAAGAAAGCTTCTAGGAGAGCTAGTGAATTGATCATTGAAAACGAAACTTTAGAAAACCAAATTAAGAATGTGCTTTTTTTATTTTTTATGATCGTGGGTGTCTAGGCCAACTTACGAGCACCTCGACTAATCCCATGGGACCCTAAAGTTTATAGTCGGGTACTCAGTTTAGTGGCCCTGAGGGACTCAAACTGATAATAAGAATATTCTAAGCGAACTAGAGTTTTCCAAGTGGTTCTAATGGTTCTATGGAGCTAGATAATATCTTAGGAATGGAGGAAGCCTGCTAGGAATAAGAGATGTATAGGATATAAGAAGAAAGATCATAATGTTACTGCTACGTCCAAGATCACACTTGTCCCTGCTACTGATTAGCCTAAATATGTGCCTAATCCTGAACTTAAAAATAGGGGATTTATTAGACAAAGGCCTATTAGATAGCGTAGAACCCACCAACCCAGGAATGAAAATCAACGATCACATAACTTTGATCCTAGGTTTATCTCTCACATAAGACCTAGGTATCATAAATTACTGAACTTAAATAGAAACAAGAACTTCAATAGAAACAACAATTAGAAGTTTGTTGGTCAGATTGACTTCCTTACTAATCAAGTAAGTCAACTGACAATGTAAATGATACAGATGATTAGGAATATTCCTATCACTAGACATGTTTGGATGAAGAAAAATGATTTGAAAAATCTTGAAATAGATTATGGTGCTTTTTAAAGGTAAGAACGTTTGCATACCTAACTGATTAGGTATTTCTGGTACATGCTTATGCTTTATTAGTATGTCATTGATTTATGCATGCATCAAATTTGTTTATTCTTTTTTAAGTAGAAGTCTCATGCACATTTATTATTATTTTTTTTTTTGTGTTTGACATTTTTTCTGTGTTGGTGCATTAATGTTTTAAAAATAAAAACAATAAAAATTTTGAAAAATTGAAAAATACAGAAAAAAGAAAAAGAAATAGGGAAATTGTTCTTACAGCACGATATATGATATGCTTAAACTTGTGTGTTGTCACCAAACACGTGTTTAATTGATGAGCTATAGCATAATTTTTATTGCTTGCTTACGTAATTATGGAGTATTTAGTATGGGTGTCTTCATGTACCAACTATACTACACATACTGTGATATTGTTAGTGAGACTCAACCACGTATGTGAGATTTGGGATGGTAGTTACATGTTGGTAATATGACTTTAAACATGAATTGACCTTATTTATTATATTTAAGCTCAACTTTATTCCATGTAATAAAAAGCTCAATATATTATATTCTTTCTTGGAGCCTATTTGACTCGAATAATTAGGCCTGCGAGGTTTCTCATAACTAGGTGTCTATGGTCGATTGTTGTTTAATGGAGAATGATATGCAATTAAGATGTAAAAAATATGATAAGTTTAAAATATATTTAAAGGTATAAAAAATTTATGCATGCTCGAAGTCGGGGAAAGAAAAGAAAATATTCATACAAAATGAGCCTTTATTGAATGCTCCTAATGTGCTTTAAATTATTTGACTTTCACAAGTAAGGGAATAAACTTATTGACGCTGATGTTTAGCATATACCTTCTCACAAAATTAATGTTTGGAGTTCTACTTACAAAGGATTAGGACACTTTACTCACATGGGTTACTTATATAATTTACTCGATGTTCACTTGAACTAAGTACGTGGAAAGGTTTACTGATTATTGATTATGTTTGTGCATGCTATCAACTGCATATTTTGAGTTATTGTATATTGATTTTTTTTTTTTTATATTGATCTCTTCGTCTTTTGAGACAAAAAGGGAGAGTAATTATTTCGATAAGAGAAAAGTATATAAGGGGAGACTAATATCATCTATATCATTATACTTTATATCTTGAGAGACAACTGCATGTTCGAGGGAGCGAAATGACTGATTGATTCGAGTTTGTAGTGAGGGGAAGATTGATTAATTTCATTGCATTCCACATCATAATGCATAGTTGTTTGAGTTTTTGATGTTTTGTAATATTAATGTTTTGACTGGTGTTTTAATGGACATTTGTATTACTTCCTATTCTAGTATGCTTATTTATGATCATGTGTCTATATTACTATATTTTCTGTATCACGCACTTTTATACTTAGTACTTGAGTTGTTAATTTCAGGAAACAGGTATAATAAGGAATGCGAAAAATAGAGCTTGGGTAGATTAGATTTTTGTGTTTTTATTGCCTTGACTTTAATTGTATACTTTTTTTTCATAAAATGCCAAAAAGAGAGTTTGTTAGGCTTTATGTACTTGACAATTATGTGAACAAAATGATTGAAATAGACATGTAAAAAGTGAAGGAGTTAGTTGTAATATTGTATAGTTGAGTTAGATAAGTAGGGTTCGATTTCCGAATAAGGAAAGAAGAGACATAGCAATTTCACTAGTCAATCATATGGACGCTACTTGAGTGATAAAAATAGGAACACAGTCGCTCGCCTGTAGCCCATCGCTCGAACGAGCGACTGACGATCGCTCACCCGTTGCTAGCTCCTCGCTTGCGACGGACAATCGTTCACTTGTTGCTAGCTCCTCACTCAAGCGATAGTGTTATGTGTAAAACCCTACTTCATGTTTTTGCAGAGTTTTACACGATCCAAACTACCTAATTGTCCTTAACTATAAATACTCAATGCCTTGCACGAAATTTTGTGTCGTCGTTCATTGTGCCTCTTCTTTATAACACATTCATAACATTTTTTGAGGGTCCAATAACTTGTTCATGTATTGATTCAATCCACTTACTCTTGAGATTAAACAACCACAGATTGGAAGAAAAACATCGAATCCATTGAATCCAAAACACATACTTCCTAAACACCCTTAGAAGGGTACTTTCTCAATTGAACTTTAAAAGCTGCTGAAATTTGAGAGAGGTTGGACTACAAGCGCAAAAAGAGTACAAGTATTGGTCATTCTTAGTGATTCACTTGAAAGAGACAATTGTTGAAAACTGAGAGCTGATTATGTTAGCAAGATCTTTAAGGTTTCAGGAAGTAGATCGAGAAGTCTAATGGAATTGGCTAAGCAACATCTAACTGTAAATCCATATTATCTATAGTGAAAATAATAGGCTTAGTCCCGGACTTTTTACCCAGTTAGGTTTCTCCATCATATCTGGCATTATTTACTACTTTCTTATTACAAATTGCAACAATTCAACTTAGGATAATTGAACGATTTGATTAACTCACACAGTTCCCTTTCACTGTTTCACAGATGAAAATAGACAGGGATGAAGATTTCCAAGAGCCACCCCCTCTTCATTGCACATCTCTTGGTTGATAGGCTGTGAAAGCTGAGTGTAAATCATCACTGAAATCAAATCTAACACACTAGTTGTTTGGATTCAGCTGAAACCGGTTATAAACAATTAATCAAAAATCATTAATCCAATCCAACCATTGGTTTGCATAGGACTTCAACCCCAATCAATTTGATTAGTATATCATCTTAAGAGAGAGTGTGTGGAAGTTCACCAACGCTCATTTTGCTCGTTAGCTCTAGAAGTCTCTGAGTTTCCTCATCTAACTTTACATTGTCCATTTTCATCCTCTCTGCTACTATAAGTGGCATTTTACCAGCTTTTGCATAAGTTCGCAGAAGAGAATTATAAGCCTCTGTTTTTACATGGCCGGCACTCCGAAGAGTAATTATCAATTGCTCTGCGCCCTCAACACTGCCATGCTCTTCGACAATCCTAAATACCTCTTGCAACATCTTTTCATCTGGATTCCATTTTTTCACACAACCAACAGCTTTCTTGAAACAATCAAGAACTTTTCCCATCTGTCCTTTTTTCAAATAACACCAAGTAAGAAGCTCCCAAGTGGTATAACCTGATACCATGCTTTTCTTTACCATCTGATCGTGAAAAGCCTCAGCCTTTTCCATTTCATTCTTGCTGATGTAAGTAGCAATAAGCAAATTCGGAACCCTTGAATCCTTGGTTGGAGAAACAGACTCCCATTCCTTGTAAAGTTTCTCAGCTTCTTCAATTCGTTCGAGTTTCAGTAAGGAAGTAATCATACATGTGTATTCAACATCATTCAACTTGCGGAAAGTGGATTTCATCTTCTTCCATATGCGGTGGATGTCATTTTTATTTTCCAGGCTAGTATGCAAACTAATCAGGGATGCATAAGCAACTCGGACTTTTCTAGAAACCTTTTTCTCCATTTCCCTCAAAGCAAACTCCGCTTTTTCCTTGAGTGAATTCTTGATGTAGAGGCTGGTCAATGTGCTATATGTTACCCAATCTGGATCTACTTTTGCCTTCTTTAGCTCAAGAAAAACCTTTTCAGCAGTTTCAATATAGTTCTGCGAAGCACATACTGTCAACCACAAGTTGTATGTGATAACATCAGGTGAACCATTCTTCTTTAACTCCTTAATCATATCTGGAACCTTCTCCAATTGCCCAGTAGAGATGTATAGAGATATCATGTGGTTATATGGAAGAGAATTCTTCAAGAAACCGCATTCTGACATTTTTTCCATCAGAGCCTCTGCTTTCACTGTTTCCTTATGCTGTGCATAGGTATGAAGAAGGGCACTACAAGGTGCTTGATCTCTCATTTTATCAGGCAGATCTTCAAAAAATTTCTCTGCACTGTTTATACCCCGAAGTTTTGCAATCAAATCTAAATGGACAGCATAGTCCCCGGGTACCAGCTTGATATCATCCTGTATCCTCATCCACTCGCAAATCTTCACAAACACAAAAAAAGTGAGAAGCACATTTTGAAGTGAATAAACTTATCAAAAAGATTTTGACCAAAGTGGAACACTGTCGTCACTCAGTACTCTGATAATCATTAATTGAATTTACCCAAATTCCCAAAGTTCGACAATGTTATTTCAATGACACAGCCACTCCATAGAAATAGAAAATGTATTAGCAGAAATTAGGGTAAAATATACGCAACTTTAGCAGGCAGACAAAAATGCTCGCCCCCAATAAAGCCTTGGGAGAGTTACCACATACTGAGCTTTGTTTTATCCCATCCAATGCAAGAAGTAACACAAAAATACAGGAAGTACAAGCTAGTCAAATAAACAAATTGTACAGCCCTTTGGAGAAGTCCTCTACTCACTGAGAAGAACTCCCCCCTAAAACATGAATTTTTAAGTTTGAAAATTAAAAAAACAAGCCTTGACAATATTATCTCCGTAACTCTCTTAGTCATGATTTCAAACTCGACAGAGAATATCCATATCTATTTGGCTCGTTTAGTTACTCATCCATTAAGGCCACATAATATCATAGATAAACAAAGCGCACACATAAAAAAAAAAAATGTAATACAAATCGGAAATTTCAGGAGTTATTATCAAATCCAAATTATATAAAAAAGATACTAACAATAATAGTGATACAAATAATCCAAAATCCAAAGTTTCAACCAAGAGGGAAACATAGGTATGAAAACAAGTATGTATATTACCTCAAGAGCATGTTTGTAACGCTTAAGCTTTCGTAGCTCACGAATGATACGATTGAGCTCGTACTTTCGGACGACATGACCTTCCTCCTTCCACTTCCGTATCGTTACAACGGCGCTGCGCTTCATATACACCAGAGCTAAAAGCCGCCGCCCCAAAGTGTCCCTGCCGCCAGCAGTGGTACGATTAGTACTAGTGGAAGAAACAGTGTTTCCCTCATCGGTTAAAGGCTCCGCCACCGTAGCCAAGGCTGCTGTTTTAGTTGATAGCTGGGTCGCGGCGGCTATCGACGTTCGAACGAGGCGAGACAGCATTTTTGAGAGATTTCTATTAATGAGTACAGGGTAGTGACTAATTTTATGAAGAAGAACAAATTTAAGCCCAAATATAATTGGGCTTCATTACGGGAATACTTGGGGCAGTCGAAAATAATAGCCTCTGAAATGAAATATTTTAGCAAGTAGTACTAAAATGGAATAATGATTGTAACACATTTTTTATACTTGCCTTTTTAGTAACACTTTTTTTATTTTCTATAAATAAATTTTTAAAGAAAAAATCCTACTTTCATGTTACTCAATTCTGGTACCCAGATACAGAACTTCGATTCAAATATTAAATAAATTCTAGTACTTTATTCAATTATTTTAGGATATTAAATAGATCGATTCGAGCTATTCGACTTGTCACTCCATCAAGCTGAACTTGGCTTACCATGCAAACTAGTTCATTGCTAAAAATATTGGCTGGTGAATCATTCGTGATCGTGTTTCTTTTATTTTAAGTTAAAATATCATTTTTCCTCCTCGAGACCCAACTCATGCAAGTTGTTCATTTTCATTATTCGATTGGCATTTCCAACTTATATACATAACAGCTCGACTCGTTTATGGAGCATTCGGAAATGGCAAAGCCCCACTCCGCCCCCTTTTTTTTCTTTTGTTTGATTCTCTATATTTCTTATACTTATTTTTAATAACATATTTACAAAATAAAATATTTTACACGTAGATTTAAAACTTTTTTATTCTTTAATAACTAATTCTCAAAAAATAAAATAAAATCCTATTCAGGATGTAATTTTTCTATTCTATTTATATAAACAGGACAAGTGTAATACTACCTGTTCCCATATTTTCTACTAGAATAAGTCAAATCCATGCCTGGAGGACCTATTCCCGGCGGCCGCACCAGCGTCCGCATAGTTGTGGTCGGTGATCGAGCCACCGGAAAGTCAAGTCTCATTGCCGCTGCCGCCTCCGAAACCTTCTCTCGAGAAGTTCCTCCGGTGCTGCCACCTACTCGCCTCCCTGCCGATTTCTATCCGGATAATGTCCCCATCACTATCATTGACACCTCATCCAGGTTCGAATTTTGTATTTTTCGATTGCGAATTTCAGTACTGAATTTATATCGAGTGGATTAATTGGATTTGGTGTTGTTTCTATATATAGTTTGGAGAATAGAGGGAGGCTTGCTGAAGAGTTGAAGCGAGCTGATGCGGTTGTGTTGACATATGCATGCGATCAGCCGACGACACTCAATCGCATCAGTTCTTTCTGGCTTTATGAACTTCGTCGATTAGAGGTTTTACTCTTGATCTCTACTACGTTACATCATTGAGTTAGTAAGTGCGATTTTAATGTCGTCCATGCTCCTCTTTATTTAGAGAACACCATTATAGCTTTTTTACCAAGATTTATTACCATTAGGAAGGGGCAAAAAAGAAAGAAAAGCGCCATATACATAGGTTATAAAGCTACTATATTTCACTGCTTTTAATGAATTATTGGAAACTATATTTGATCTCCAAGACTTAATTTTGAAACTCCTCACGCAATGTGAAATAACGTGAGCAGGCATCAATTATTGGATTGCATTTATCATCTCCCTACTTTATGTAGTATAAAACTATGTCACTATGAAATTGCCTTTTCACTAGACTCGACATGTGGACAAGATCTAGATTGAAGAAAAAAATATGCTATTATATTGTATTGATACGTCTAGGTGTTACTGATGTGTGTTCACTTGTGTATATATATTATATGTGTGGTTGCTTAGGTCAGGGTACCGGTTGTTGTAGTTGGTTGCAAGCTAGATAGACGAGATGAAGAGTATAATTTGAACATTGTGATGGCTCCAATCATGCGACAGTTTCGTGAGATTGAGACTTGCATAGAATGTTCAGCTGCTAACTTGCTCCAGGTTTGCATTAATAATTGAGTTGTGCTGATTCATTATTCTTACAAGAGTGAGACTGCCCTGACAATTGTGATATTTTTAATCTATTTGTAGATTCCAGAAGTATTCTACTATGCCCAGAAGGCAGTCCTTCATCCAACAGCCCCACTATTTGATCAAGAAACCCAAGCTTTGAAGCCACGTTGCATGAGAGCATTGAAGAGGATATTTGTTCTTTTTGATCTTGATATGGATAGTGCTCTCAATGATGAAGAATTGAATGAATTTCAGGTCTTTTTCTAATTTCATTTCACCATGTTATTGTAACTGTGCTCTTCTTAAAACAAGAAAAGAAAATCTGTTTCTTTTTCTCCTTTTTTTCATTTCCATAACGAGACATCCTATGTAAGGAGAAATAATCTATAGTGGAAATAACTGGCTTGATTCCAGAGTTTTTACCCAGTTGGGTTTCTTCGTCAACATATATGGTGTTATTTATTGCTTTCTTATTACAGACTACTACAATTCATCTTAGGATAATTGGACAAATTGATTAACCATCTAGAAACAACCAAAAAATGACTTTGTTGCTTTTAATTGTATAATTTCGCAAGTAAGGTCTAACTAAATCAGTAATCTGGATCCTTCTAAGAAATTTTTCAAGTAGTATCAGAGCCTAAATTCGTGTCCTAAACTTAGTTTATTTAGAAGAGTAGTTCATTATCCGTCCCGCTATATTTTGATGGCAGAACTATGCGCATTGGAAAGTTAGAATGAAAGCTTTCCTAAAACCTATGGATGAACATATTTGGATGAACATATTTGGTTGACCATAGTAAATGATTGGTCTGCCTGACTGCCTCCTTTGGCACTGTTAATAGTTGGTCTGCCCCACTAGTATTGTTAATGGTGTTGTCATCCACACTCCTGTAGCAAATATGTCAAAGACAAATTTAGATGAGTGCAATTGGAATATTAAAGCTTTGCATGCCTTTTTTATGGCTATGTCCCTTGAAGAGTTTAGACGAGTGTTCATGTGTGAGATAGTTAAAGAGGTTTGAGATATTTTACAAACCACACATGAGGGATTCAATCTGTTAAGAACTCTAAATTGCATATGCTGACCATTAAGTTTGAAGGGGTTAGGATGAAAGAGGATGAGAATTTTGATGAATTCTATGCGAGCCTAAATGACATGATTAATATTAGCTTTAACCTAGTTGAGAAATCCTAGAGCCTAAGATAATCAAAAAAATCCTTAGATCCTTACCTGAATGATTTAGGCCTAAAATCATGGTTATTGAGGAGAGTAAGTATATAGACTTCATTAAGGTGGAAGAGTTGGTTGGATCTCTCCAAACTCGTGAGCTGACATTAGCTAAACCTATAAACGACAAGTCTTTGGTCTTTAACACTGTGAGGAATAGTAGTAGAAAGTCTTCAGATTCAGGTTCACCTAATGAAGAAGAGTTAGCATACTTCGAAAAATGTTTAGGAATAAAAAAAACTTCGAGAGAAGCATAAAAATGGCCCTAGTGAGTCTAATAAGAGTTCTAAATCTGTGTTATATTATAATTTTCGAGGTTTTAGCCATATTAGAAGTGAGTGCCCTAGCAACAAGAGACAACATGATAAGGCTATAAATGTTATTCTCACTAATGACGAGTCTAGCTTCGTACAATCAGAGTGTAAAAATCTACTCGTGAGGAGAATGGGAAATACATTTCCTTCACTGCTAGGATTAGGAGTGAACTGACAAGAGAGTGACAAGACTGAGGACCTAGATAGTGGTAAGGAATCAGAGGAAGGTTCTAATACTGAGGGAGATATTCATGAAGCTTATGAATAGAATCTATGTGGAGAGCATTAAGATTCTAACAACAAATAAAGCCTTAGATACGAAGGTCAACGAACTCGAGTTGGAGAAAGAGAAATTACCCTGAGTGAGTTGAAATTCATGAACGAATCTTTAAATACTCAGGTTAAGAATCTCACAAGTGAGCTTAAGAAAGCTTCTAGGAGAGCTAGTGAATTGATCATTGAAAACGAAACTTTAGAAAACCAAATTAAGAATGTGCTTTTTTTATTTTTTATGATCGTGGGTGTCTAGGCCAACTTACGAGCACCTCGACTAATCCCATGGGACCCTAAAGTTTATAGTCGGGTACTCAGTTTAGTGGCCCTGAGGGACTCAAACTGATAATAAGAATATTCTAAGCGAACTAGAGTTTTCCAAGTGGTTCTAATGGTTCTATGGAGCTAGATAATATCTTAGGAATGGAGGAAGCCTGCTAGGAATAAGAGATGTATAGGATATAAGAAGAAAGATCATAATGTTACTGCTACGTCCAAGATCACACTTGTCCCTGCTACTGATTAGCCTAAATATGTGCCTAATCCTGAACTTAAAAATAGGGGATTTATTAGACAAAGGCCTATTAGATAGCGTAGAACCCACCAACCCAGGAATGAAAATCAACGATCACATAACTTTGATCCTAGGTTTATCTCTCACATAAGACCTAGGTATCATAAATTACTGAACTTAAATAGAAACAAGAACTTCAATAGAAACAACAATTAGAAGTTTGTTGGTCAGATTGACTTCCTTACTAATCAAGTAAGTCAACTGACAATGTAAATGATACAGATGATTAGGAATATTCCTATCACTAGACATGTTTGGATGAAGAAAAATGATTTGAAAAATCTTGAAATAGATTATGGTGCTTTTTAAAGGTAAGAACGTTTGCATACCTAACTGATTAGGTATTTCTGGTACATGCTTATGCTTTATTAGTATGTCATTGATTTATGCATGCATCAAATTTGTTTATTCTTTTTTAAGTAGAAGTCTCATGCACATTTATTATTATTTTTTTTTTGTGTTTGACATTTTTTCTGTGTTGGTGCATTAATGTTTTAAAAATAAAAACAATAAAAAATTTGAAAAATTGAAAAATACAGAAAAAAGAAAAAGAAATAGGGAAATTGTTCTTACAGCACGATATATGATATGCTTAAACTTGTGTGCTGTCACCAAACACGTGTTTAATTGATGAGCTATAGCATAATTTTTATTGCTTGCTTACGTAATTATGGAGTATTTAGTATGGGTGTCTTCATGTACCAACTATACTACACATACTGTGATATTGTTAGTGAGACTCAACCACGTATGTGAGATTTGGGATGGTAGTTACATGTTGGTAATATGACTTTAAACATGAATTGACCTTATTTATTATATTTAAGCTCAACTTTATTCCATGTAATAAAAAGCTCAATATATTATATTCTTTCTTGGAGCCTATTTGACTCGAATAATTAGGCCTGCGAGGTTTCTCATAACTAGGTGTCTATGGTCGATTGTTGTTTAATGGAGAATGATATGCAATTAAGATGTAAAAAATATGATAAGTTTAAAATATATTTAAAGGTATAAAAAATTTATGCATGCTCGAAGTCGGGGAAAGAAAAGAAAATATTCATACAAAATGAGCCTTTATTGAATGCTCCTAATGTGCTTTAAATTATTTGACTTTCACAAGTAAGGGAATAAACTTATTGACGCTGATGTTTAGCATATACCTTCTCACAAAATTAATGTTTGGAGTTCTACTTACAAAGGATTAGGACACTTTACTCACATGAGTTACTTATATAATTTACTCGATGTTCACTTGAACTAAGTACGTGGAAAGGTTTACTGATTATTGATTATGTTTGTGCATGCTATCAACTGCATATTTTGAGTTATTGTATATTGATTTTTTTTTTTTTATATTGATCTCTTCGTCTTTTGAGACAAAAAGGGAGAGTAATTATTTCGATAAGAGAAAAGTATATAAGGGGAGACTAATATCATCTATATCATTATACTTTATATCTTGAGAGACAACTGCATGTTCGAGGGAGCGAAATGACTGATTGATTCGAGTTTGTAGTGAGGGGAAGATTGATTAATTTCATTGCATTCCACATCATAATGCATAGTTGTTTGAGTTTTTGATGTTTTGTAATATTAATGTTTTGACTGGTGTTTTAATGGACATTTGTATTACTTCCTATTCTAGTATGCTTATTTATGATCATGTGTCTATATTACTATATTTTCTGTATCACGCACTTTTATACTTAGTACTTGAGTTGTTAATTTCAGGAAACAGGTATAATAAGGAATGCGAAAAATAGAGCTTGGGTAGATTAGATTTTTGTGTTTTTATTGCCTTGACTTTAATTGTATACTTTTTTTTCATAAAATGCCAAAAAGAGAGTTTGTTAGGCTTTATGTACTTGACAATTATGTGAACAAAATGATTGAAATAGACATGTAAAAAGTGAAGGAGTTAGTTGTAATATTGTATAGTTGAGTTAGATAAGTAGGGTTCGATTTCCGAATAAGGAAAGAAGAGACATAGCAATTTCACTAGTCAATCATATGGACGCTACTTGAGTGATAAAAATAGGAACACAGTCGCTCGCCTGTAGCCCATCGCTCGAACGAGCGACTGACGATCGCTCACCCGTTGCTAGCTCCTCGCTTGCGACGGACAATCGCTCACTTGTTGCTAGCTCCTCACTCAAGCGATAGTGTTATGTGTAAAACCCTACTTCATGTTTTTGCAGAGTTTTACACGATCCAAACTACCTAATTGTCCTTAACTATAAATACTCAATGCCTTGCACGAAATTTTGTGTCGTCGTTCATTGTGCCTCTTCTTTATAACACATTCATAACATTTTTTGAGGGTCCAATAACTTGTTCATGTATTGATTCAATCCACTAACTCTTGAGATTAAACAACCACAGATTGGAAGAAAAACATCGAATCCATTGAATCCAAAACACATACTTCCTAAACACCCTTAGAAGGGTACTTTCTCAATTGAACTTTAAAAGCTGCTGAAATTTGAGAGAGGTTGGACTACAAGCGCAAAAAGAGTACAAGTATTGGTCATTCTTAGTGATTCACTTGAAAGAAACAATTGTTGAAAACTGAGAGCTGATTATGTTAGCAAGATCTTTAAGGTTTCAGGAAGTAGATCGAGAAGTCTAATGGAATTGGCTAAGCAACATCTAACTGTAAATCCATATTATCTATAGTGAAAATAATAGGCTTAGTCCCGGACTTTTTACCCAGTTAGGTTTCTCCATCATATCTGGCATTATTTACTACTTTCTTATTACAAATTGCAACAATTCAACTTAGGATAATTGAACGATTTGATTAACTCACACAGTTCCCTTTCACTGTTTCACAGATGAAAATAGACAGGGATGAAGATTTCCAAGAGCCACCCCCTCTTCATTGCACATCTCTTGGTTGATAGGCTGTGAAAGCTGAGTGTAAATCATCACTGAAATCAAATCTAACACACTAGTTGTTTGGATTCAGCTGAAACCGGTTATAAACAATTAATCAAAAATCATTAATCCAATCCAACCATTGGTTTGCATAGGACTTCAACCCCAATCAATTTGATTAGTATATCATCTTAAGAGAGAGTGTGTGGAAGTTCACCAACGCTCATTTTGCTCGTTAGCTCTAGAAGTCTCTGAGTTTCCTCATCTAACTTTACATTGTCCATTTTCATCCTCTCTGCTACTATAAGTGGCATTTTACCAGCTTTTGCATAAGTTCGCAGAAGAGAATTATAAGCCTCTGTTTTTACATGGCCGGCACTCCGAAGAGTAATTATCAATTGCTCTGCGCCCTCAACACTGCCATGCTCTTCGACAATCCTAAATACCTCTTGCAACATCTTTTCATCTGGATTCCATTTTTTCACACAACCAACAGCTTTCTTGAAACAATCAAGAACTTTTCCCATCTGTCCTTTTTTCAAATAACACCAAGTAAGAAGCTCCCAAGTGGTATAACCTGATACCATGCTTTTCTTTACCATCTGATCGTGAAAAGCCTCAGCCTTTTCCATTTCATTCTTGCTGATGTAAGTAGCAATAAGCAAATTCGGAACCCTTGAATCCTTGGTTGGAGAAACAGACTCCCATTCCTTGTAAAGTTTCTCAGCTTCTTCAATTCGTTCGAGTTTCAGTAAGGAAGTAATCATACATGTGTATTCAACATCATTCAACTTGCGGAAAGTGGATTTCATCTTCTTCCATATGCGGTGGATGTCATTTTTATTTTCCAGGCTAGTATGCAAACTAATCAGGGATGCATAAGCAACTCGGACTTTTCTAGAAACCTTTTTCTCCATTTCCCTCAAAGCAAACTCCGCTTTTTCCTTGAGTGAATTCTTGATGTAGAGGCTGGTCAATGTGCTATATGTTACCCAATCTGGATCTACTTTTGCCTTCTTTAGCTCAAGAAAAACCTTTTCAGCAGTTTCAATATAGTTCTGCGAAGCACATACTGTCAACCACAAGTTGTATGTGATAACATCAGGTGAACCATTCTTCTTTAACTCCTTAATCATATCTGGAACCTTCTCCAATTGCCCAGTAGAGATGTATAGAGATATCATGTGGTTATATGGAAGAGAATTCTTCAAGAAACCGCATTCTGACATTTTTTCCATCAGAGCCTCTGCTTTCACTGTTTCCTTATGCTGTGCATAGGTATGAAGAAGGGCACTACAAGGTGCTTGATCTCTCATTTTATCAGGCAGATCTTCAAAAAATTTCTCTGCACTGTTTATACCCCGAAGTTTTGCAATCAAATCTAAATGGACAGCATAGTCCCCGGGTACCAGCTTGATATCATCCTGTATCCTCATCCACTCGCAAATCTTCACAAACACAAAAAAAGTGAGAAGCACATTTTGAAGTGAATAAACTTATCAAAAAGATTTTGACCAAAGTGGAACACTGTCGTCACTCAGTACTCTGATAATCATTAATTGAATTTACCCAAATTCCCAAAGTTCGACAATGTTATTTCAATGACACAGCCACTCCATAGAAATAGAAAATGTATTAGCAGAAATTAGGGTAAAATATACGCAACTTTAGCAGGCAGACAAAAATGCTCGCCCCCAATAAAGCCTTGGGAGAGTTACCACATTCTGAGCTTTGTTTTATCCCATCCAATGCAAGAAGTAACACAAAAATACAGGAAGTACAAGCTAGTCAAATAAACAAATTGTACAGCCCTTTGGAGAAGTCCTCTACTCACTGAGAAGAACTCCCCCCTAAAACATGAATTTTTAAGTTTGAAAATTAAAAAAACAAGCCTTGACAATATTATCTCCGTAACTCTCTTAGTCATGATTTCAAACTCGACAGAGAATATCCATATCTATTTGGCTCGTTTAGTTACTCATCCATTAAGGCCACATAATATCATAGATAAACAAAGCGCACACATAAAAAAAAAAAA
>NW_019234064.1:107347-134408 GCF_002742605.1 Olea europaea var. sylvestris
AAATAGACTCAAAACGAAAAGGAAAAAGTGTTTTTTTCCTCGAAATCCAATTACTTCAAGAACTAGTAAAATGACGGATGCGTTATGCTTATAAAAAGCAATCACCTTGTGTTTGGTACAGAACCTATTATTTGGAATTCGTTAAATTTAGGAATTTGATCATTGTACTTGCAAGACAGACATATCTAAGGACTTCTTGTAATGGCTATTGTTCCCCTTTGTTCAATGGACCGAACGCTGTTGCCTTTTACTGGCAGATGATTAATAAATACTGCCTTTTCTATAATTGATTTTGTTAAGGGATGTAAATAAGGCAAGGCCTATTATAGGAATTTATAGAGATTCCTAATTTATATATCTTCCTAATATAGAATTCTAATTGTGTATATATATGTATCGTTCATTTCATATGAATAACAATGGGAAATTATTTTCTTTCTTAATTTCTTACATGGTATTAGAGCCCTAAAATTTTCTTACTCGTGCGTGCTTGATTCTTCATCAGTGGCTAGTTCTTCTTTCCTTGTAATCTACGTCATCTGTGGTAGGTAGTGATAATTGTAGCCAGACCTCCGTTCAGTGTCATCAGCACCATTTGTGGATTTTGGCATCTGAATTTTCGATTCTCAAAGCTTGTGGCTTGTCTTTCCTCTTCCCATCGCTGGTGTTTCTTTCTGGGTGTCTTTTTGAATTTTGGTCCTTGTCTTGCGTGCCTCTGGTTCAAGCGAAGTTGCTCAATGCTTCCTCTTGCAATTCTCAGTTGAGTTCCTAATTTTTTGTTAAACTTGTATGATTCTTTTGCTTCTGGAATCGATTTCAGCGTCAACAGTGCGTGGTCTCTTTAGGTTTGCTTTGGATTTTGGTGTGCGTGTGATTTTGGAGAAGAGATTGGGCCACTGTTGTTTTACTGCTTATTTGGTGTTTTATTGAGTTTGAGTTGTTTCAGCGACTACTATTTTAAGCTGGGCTACTGTTAGGTAATTTCTATTTATTCTTAGTTGGGCTGATTCATTAGTTCTTCATTTTAGTTGGGCTATTGATTGGATTTTGTCTGATTTTGAGCCTATTGATTTGGGCTGTTACTTGTTGGGTTTTAATTTGTTATTTGGATCTTATGGTTTATTTCTATGGTGGAGCAAAAGAATTTAGTTGTGACTGATGTGTTTCTAGTGATGTCCAAAATTACGGAGCATAAGTTGGTTCGTCTAAATTATTTAGATTGGTATAAGACAGTTCGAATTTATCTGCGGAGTATTTCTATAGATAATCATCTTACTGAAGATCCACCAAAGGATAATAGTTAAACATGGCTACGAGATGATGTCCGATTATTCTTATAAATCCATAATTCTATTGACACTGAGATAGTCAATCTGATTAATCACTACAAGTATGTTAAGGAATTGATGGAATATTTGAAATTTATATTCTCTGGGAAAGGGAAAATTTCACGTATTTATGAAGTTTGTAAGGGTTTTTACCGTGCTAAACAACAAGATCAGTCTCTTCAAAATTATTTTATGAATTTCAAAAAGACCTACGAAGAACTAAGTTAGTGATTGTTTTTCATTTTCATTTTTCATTTTCATTTTCAAAACGATTTTTAGTTTTTTCCGAAAACGGCCCTTTTTCGTGTTTTGAGCGTTTTCAACATTTATAACTGAAAACACTGAAAACGATAAAAAGTCGTTTTGCGTTTTCAGTTATAAATTTTAACTCGTTTTCGAAAATGCGTTTTCGACAACGACGGACCAAACGCGTTTTTCACGTTTTCGAAAATGGAAAACGGAAAATGGGCCGAAAACGGGCAAACCAACCACGGCCTAAATGTTTTTTTTACCTTTTAGTCCGGATATGAAAGTTTAGCAAGTTCAGTGAGAGCAATGGCTATGATAAGTTTTCTAGCTAGCCTTAGTCCTTAGTTTGAAACTGCTAAATCCCAGATTATCTCGCGTGCTGAGATTTCATCGCTGCAAGAAACCTTTACTATATTACTTCGCACAAATACTAGTGCTTCTATTGCTTCACCTGCTCAGCTTTCTAGTACTCTTATTGGTCGCAATAGTAGAGGTAATACAGGAGGTGGGGTACAGGTAATCAAGTTAATCGAAGTCAAAATGAGGGGCGAGTTGTATGCTACTGCTATCATGAGTCGGGTCATACCAAATACTCGTGTTGAAAATTACACAATAAATCTTAGAAGTCTTACCGAGCTCATATCGTAACTACTACTACACCCATCTCATCTTCTGAGCAGATCATTACAGTTTATGCAGATGGATTTGTCAAATTCACTTAGTGCTAAGAAGCATTGAAGAATTCATCTCACCCTATCTCTGTCATTACTGAGACAGGTAAACCTAATACATGTCTTCTCTCATTTTCCTCAAAATGGGTCATTGATTCTGGTGCCATGATTATATGACAGGTAATCCTAGTTTCTTCTCCACTTTTCAATTTCATACATTTCCGTCCAATGTTATTTTAGTTGATGGTTCTACTTCTTCTATTCTCGATTCTGGCACTATTAATCCAATCACATTAATTTCCTTATCTTTTGTCTTGAGTCTACCACAATTTTTCTTCAGTTTAATGTCTGTGAGCAAACTTACTTGAACCTTAATTGTTGTCTCATTTCTTCCTAATTACTGTCTTTTCAGGATCTATGACGAAGAAGATTATTGGTAAATGACGTGAATTAGGCGGTTTCTATATTCTGGATAACCAGGTGCCCAAGTCCATTAGGTGTTCAAGTGTCTTAACTCCTTTTGAAGTTCATTGTCGATTGGGACATTCATCTTTATCGTTGTTGAAGAAATTATATCATCAATTTCAGAATGTATCATCCTTAAATTGTGAGTCATGTCAGTTTGCAAAACATCGTCTGTCCTTAGTTCATTGAGTCAATAAAAGAGCCAGTTTTTCTTTTGAGTTAGTTCATTCAATGTTTGGGATCCTTGTCCTGTTGCATCCAAAACTGAATTTCAGTATTTTGTTACCTTTGTTGATGATTTTTCTTGTGTGACTTGACTTTATTTAATGAAGAATCGGTTTGAATTATTTTATCATTTTAGTGTCTTTTGTGTTCAAATTAAAACGAAGTTTAATGTTTCAGTACATATATTGTGAAGTGATAATAACAAAGAATATTTTTCCGATTCTTTCCACACTTTCATGTTTTAGAATGGTATTCTTCATCAATCCTCCTGTGTTGACATACCCTCTCAGAATGGTGTGGTTGAAAAAAAAAAATAGACCTCTTCTTGGGACAATTAGGGCACCCTTGTTCCAAATGCATGTTGCTAAACATTTTTGGGCTGATGCAGTCTCCACAGCCTATTTCTTAATTAATCGAATGCCTTCATCTCTTCTTCAAGGTTAGACTCCTTAGTGTTCTTTTTCCCACTAAACTGTTGTTTCCCATTGAACCTAGAATATTGTGTAGTACTTGTTATGCTCATGATGTTCGTCCTCATGTAATTAAATTAGATTTCAAATCCTTAAAATGTGTTTTTTTAGGTTACTCTTGTCTACAAAAAAGGGTACCGATGCTATTGTTCGAGTCTTAACAAGTATCTTATGTTAGCTGATGTCACCTTTCTAGAATATTTTCCTTTATTTCCCACTTCTTATACTTCTTCCGGTAAGGGGGAGGATGATGATCTGCTACTAGCCAAATAATGTTGCTTCCACACTTGTTGCTCCTACACCATCACCACCTATTCACTAGGCATAGTCCAGACGACAAAACCCTCCTGATACATGTTCGGCACATAACTCTCCTTCGGCATCGGATCCATTGTCCATTGATCTTGATCTACATATCGCTCTTCGCAAAGGTAAATGACAATGTACTTATCCTATTTAATCTTTGTTTCTTATAATCACTTGTCCTCTTCTTCTTGTTATTTTGTTGCCTTCATAGATCTGTGACTCTTCCGATAACTGTTCATGAAGCCTTATCCCATACTGGTTGGCGTGATGCTATGATAGAGGAGATTAACGCTTTAGATGCTAATGGTACTTGGGATTTAGAGAATTTACTTGTAGGAAAAATGTTATTGGATGTAACTTGTAAGTGGGTGTTTGCAGTCAAATTTAATCCTGATGGATCAGTAACTAGGCTTAAAGTTCTTCTTGTAGCTAAAGGCTATTGTCAGACTTACAGTGTAGATTATTCTGACATTTTCTCTCCTGTAGCTAAATTAACATCTGTTCGCTTATTCATTTCTATGACAACTACTCATAATTGGCCTTTACATCAACAAGACATCAAAAACGCTTTCTTACATGGTGATCTTAAGGGGAAAGTTTATATGGAGCAACCCTGTTTGTTGCTCAGGGGGAGTGTGGGAAAGTGTGTCATCTTCAAAAGTCTTTATATGGTTTGAAACAAAGTCCATGTGCTTGGTTTGGAAAATTTAGTCACGCTATGAAAAAGTTTGGAATGCAAAAGAGCAAGTCTGATCACTCAGTCTTCTACAAACAGTCCGAATTCGACATTATTCTCCTTGTGTATATTGATGATATTGTTATTACGGGCAGTAATAATATTGGAATTTCATCTCTAAAGTCCTTTCTTCACGCCTAATTTCTCACGAAAGATTTAGAGGAGTTGAGGTGACATGAAGCAAGAAAGACATATTCTTATCTCAAAAAAAAATGTACTTGACTTGTTAACTGAGACAAGATAGTTGGGAGCTAAGCCAAGCAGTGCTCCAACGCCTTCTGATTTGCAACTTACCAAAGATGGTTACCTATTTGAAGACCTTGAAAAGTATAGAAGATTGGTTGAAAAATTGAACTATCCTACAGTAACACGTCTTGATATTGTGTATCTTGTCAGTGTTGTAAGCCAATTCATGTCTTCTCCAGCAGTTCATCACTAGGTAGCTTTAGAACAGATCTTTTGTTATTTAAAGAGAGCTCCTGGACGGGGATACTACAAAAATTATGGACACACTCACATCGAATGCTTTTCAAATGTAGATTGGGTAGGTTTCAAGATTGACCGAAAATCTATTACTGGCCACTGTGTTTTTGTTGGAGGAAATTTGGTCTCATGGAAAAGTAAAAGGCAAAATGTTGTGTCCCGATCCAATGCAGAATCAGAATATAGAGCTATGACAGTCTGTATGTGAGATAATGTGGATATATTAGCTCTTGACTGAAGTTGGTCTTAAGGCTTCAATACTAGCAAAGTTGTGGTGTAACAATCAAGCCACTCTTCATATTGCTTCTAATCCTGTGTTTCATGAACGAACTAAGTATATTGAGATTGACTGTCATTTCGTTCATGAGAAGGTGCAGCAGAATTTAATATCTACATAATTTGTGAAGACTGGAGAACAATTATGAGATATTTTCACGAAGGCTTTAGGTGGGATTTAGGTTGATTGTATTTGTAACTTGTTGGGCATGATTAATATTTATGCTCCAACTTGAGAGGAGTTACCAGATGTAAATAAGGCAAAGCCTAATTATAGGGATATATAGAGATTCCTAATTTGTATATCTTCCTAATATAGAATTCTAACTATGTATATATATGTATCGTTCCTTTCCTATGAATAACAAGGGGAAATTATTTTGTTTCTTAATTTCTTACAGATATTTTTTTTTAGCCCATTGACGGCAATTTTTAATATGGTTTGAAATTAATACTGGAAGAGGCATATTATAATAATAATAATTATTATTATTATTTTTTTTGCTCTGCTATTATATATAACTTTACCTGGAACTCTCATGCTAATTGTATTCTCTTGAAATTGGTTGCCTTCTTTACTCGGATACAAAATTGCAGTTAATTTGTTTGAAGTGGATAAATACATAGCTGTCTGCATTTTTGTACAGTCGATTCCTTGATTGAGAACCTATTGAAAGTTTGACCATGTTTTTGTTAGGATGCTATACTTGGTCATTTGGGTACATATTTTATAAGAAATTTTGTCCTATCAGTTCAGGGACATTGCTCTAATTTTTGCCTAGAATTCTGCTTTTAGTTTTACCTTCATCCTTTTACAGGATGATGTTCTACGAAATGCAGAGCTTGAAGATTTATTTTCAACTGCACCTGAAAGGTATATTCAACTTTGCATGTGATGTTATTTTTGTGTCAAATTTATCACACATCATTATTAATTCACTGAAATGAGATTAACACCCTGTATTCCTCCTGAATTTGATGTGAAGAACTTTATGTACTTTCCACAGTTGGGAACAAATTCAATTCTGGTCTCTCTCGCCATTTACTCACCCCCTGGTTTGTGTTTAAGTTTGCAACTATCTCAATTGAGAAAGAGATGGGAGAAAATTAATAGCAACTTATTTAGTTGCGAAAGACGTGATCCTATCAACATTTTAGTAAATGTAATCCTGGATCAGATTCAGTTGTGAAAGGGGATCATGATTTGACCTCATGTTTATAGGGAATAAGAATTACCTTGTCGTTGTTGTTCTTCTTCTTCTTATTATTGGGTCGCATAAATATATTTACTTTGGGAGCCAACTTTCAGCTCTATAGACCTTTGTAATTATCGATTCTACCAGAAAGAGACATCTCTTAGAATTATTCTATTATTTGTCCAGTTCAGTTGTGTGCCAGTAGGCTGGTAATTGCTTACAAGTTACACCTATCATTTGAATGGACTTTTCTACAAAATGTTTGCATGCATGCTGGAATTAGTGATATAAGAATAAACGAATCTAGATGACTATTTTCCCTGAATGAAAGTCAATTCAACTGCATGGGCACAATCAATTTTGCCAAGTTTGTAAGAGAATGAGTGTGTTAAAATAAGAGTTCACTGAATGCATTCAATATGCTTGGGATTTATAAAATATTGGATGTTGGGTCTGCAAGTCACTTGTTACTCTGTGTTTCTTATTATTATCTTATGTTCACTTACGGATTTGGACATGAATCATTGTTACATATTTTAATGACCTTTCTATATTTTATTTTTGACTGAGTCTTTTTGATATAAATTTCAGTCCCTGGGATGAAGCTCCTTATAAGGATGCAGTTCAGAGAACTCCACTGGGAGGGTTATCTCTCTCTGGGTTCCTCTCAGAGGTGGGTACACTATTCGCTCATTGCACTGCCAAAGGAGAGCTATCTGCTTTGACACAGCGTGTTGTATGTCTTTGGCAAATGCCTTTTAACATCTATTTATTATGATAGGGCAAGGTTGTGAGGATCATAGAATTGACTTGGATCGATGGAATGGACTTGCGGATTGGATCGAGGGTCATAGATCCTACTAAATGATGATCATTGGATATTAAAAAAATATAAAAAATTTCTAAGAAAAAAATTATCAACTACAATTCCATAATTAACTAAAAACAACGAATAAAAACAAATTGTCTACTACTTATAAGAGTCCACATCATCATATTTATTATTATTATAATATTTTATTTTATTTATTTTTGTTTTTGGGTCAAATTGGAGAGATGAACTTCTGTTAGAGGCAAGAGTGTGAGACTAGAATGCTGAATCGCTGGGATTTGAGTTAGGGATTTTACATTTTTTGTTTGACTTTCTCTATTTTTTCTTTCTGCTTTTTGGACTTAACCTCTATTATGTTACATATTCAAAAGAAACCAGCCTCTGAAGTGAAATAAATAAGTACAATGCCCTAGCCCAATTTCTTGCATTTTAAAAAATCACTATCAGGATCGCGATTTTGATAATTTTGCTGATATCTAGCACTTGAAGTTTTATACACAACAATTTGATTTGGAGGGAGAGAATATAGTCGTTTGATATATTGATCTGTTGGAACTTCTGATGCTTGTTTCTCTTAGCAGGCAGACCAATCGAAGTTTTATTTATCTCTAAATAGAGAAGTGGACATTTTAGTTCTTATATGTCACTCTTGTGATGTAGTTAGCATGGAACTAATGATAAGTTGCACTTGTAGATGTACTTGTATTATTACAGTCTTTAACATGATGGGTTATAAATGTTTGTGAATATTTTCTATTGTTTGTGTCTTTCCACTTATTTGCTGAATGGAGACATTAGCTTCAACTATACTCCACGGATATTGTTCTTTTGGAAAGACATTCTTATGGATTTGAACTTTTTGTTGCTATTCACAATGTAGAATTTGTATTGCAGTGGGCTCTGATGACATTACTTGACCCAGTTAAAAGTCTTGCCAACTTAATATACATTGGTTACAACTGCAATGCTGCATCAGCCCTCAATATCACTAGGAGAAGATCAATAGACAGGAAAAGGCAACAAACAGAACGCGATGTTTTCCAGTGCTTTGTTTTTGGACCTAAAAAGGCTGGGAAGTCTGCATTATTGATGTCATTGTTGGGAAGGTGTAGCACTCAATCTATTTCTCCACATATACAAGTTTATCAGAGTAAAAATGATTTTTTAGTTGTATTTGTGTAAACTTCTTGATACTTCCAGTTCAATTAGTAATAGTATTTATTTTCATATCAAGACAACACGCAGCACGGACTCCATGTTCTAAGTAAACTATATTTCTTCGTGTTTTTTCTGCTTTATTTATTCCCATTAAGGCAAATCCTGAAAATTTGTTATTGTTTCTTCTGAAAACAGACCCTTTTCTGACAATTATGTTCCAACAACCAGCGAACAATATGTTGTGAATGTGGTTGAACAGCATGCGGTGAGTATTAGTTGCAAATCGCCATGTCCATGACTAGATGGATACAATCTATTGCTCTCTTCCTCTCACCAACTTTATCTATGGGTGGGTTGGTTCATGAAAATGTGAATATGGCTTGCATTCCTTAACATTTAAACTGTATGACTTGTGTTTATGATGTTTTTGATGCAATAATCTACCTCTTCTGAAGCAGGGTAAAAAGAAAACTCTTGTACTTCGGGAGATTCCAGAAGACGGAGTTAAGAAACTTCTATCAAATAAGGAATCCTTGGCTGTTTGCGATGTAGCAATTTTTGTTTATGACAGGTGAGCATGCTATGTCACAATTCATAGCAAACCGCAAATTTACTTCTCAGCTTTGAATATTGTTTAGCTGTGACACTTGGTAATTTGACCACTTCCCATCCCGCAGCCCTGTAAAATGAAATGGGATTAAATAGTCACCCTACATTACATGAATGCTAGTGTTTTGATAGAATTTTATCAAACCTGTATTTTGGGGGAATTATCCTCGACCGCACAAGGTCATGTCAAATTCAATTTTCTTTTTCAGTTCAAGCAAATATTCTCTAAGAAGAGCATCAGAGTTGCTTTTGGATGTCACTAAGCAAGGGGAGGAAACTGGTTTTAGCATGCCTTGTCTCCTAGTTGCAGCAAAGCATGATCTTGATTCTTATCCAACGGCTATGGAAGAGTCAGCAAAGGTACAAAGTTGCTAGCTACCCTACTTTCTTACTCATGAAATGGGACTTGGAAGTGTTTAGTGTTTACCTGGGACCACTGCCTGATAGGCCCCTCATCCAGTTCATCTATACAAGAAGGAAGAAGGGCAATGATTCCAAAGGTCCTGCCAAGTTAGCTGAGTTAGTTAGAAAGGGGGTTAAGAGTGTAAGAGTTTGTTGTAGGAAATGCAAATAAATGTTTGGGGAAAGGGGCGGGGAATTCATTCATGTACTGACTTTCAGTTAGAAGGGGGGGGGGAGGGGGGGGGAGATAGGGCCTCTCCAACAGCCTTGAGCTTGTATTCATTCCGGTCACTTCGTCCGAGTCCAATAAACTATTTCATTCTTCTGATAACTGCATTTCACCACAATTGTTCTGCAGCATCTGGGGTTCTATCAATCTGGTATCAAAGTATCATCACTAGGAATTTGACAATTATGGATTATGTGACACTATTGGAGTCGAGGTTCAACGGGTTACAGGAAATGATGGAGGTAATGAAATATGAGACTCAAAGAGACATGGCTGTAATAATGGAGAAACTCGACTTCGTGATGATGAAGTGGGGCGAGCAAGAAAGGGATAGGAAGGAGAAGGGAAATTCATCCGTCACACCGGAGCATACTATGAATTCAGATGTTCCAATCAGAACCCAAGGTTTGGCGAAGGAACAGAGGGATGGGTGTGCCGTGACAACGTTCGGAGATGCCGGTATTTAACGGTGAAGGATTGGGTGCTTCGATCTTTAGAGCTGGAGAGATACTTCAATATCAACCAAATTGGGAGAAGATTGAGGCCACTGTAGTCTGTTTTGAGGGTGAAGCATTAGCCTGATATTAATGGGAAAATGGATGATAGCCATTGACTCTTGGGGAATATTTGAAACTTTTGTTGCTAGAGGGGTTTTGGCCATCACAAGAGGGTAGCGTATTGGAGGAGTTTTTGGCCTTGAAATAGGATAGGACCGTGAGGGACTATCATCGTTGGCTCGAATTCCTAGCTGCTCTTATGCCAGCAATTCCAGAGACAGTGTTGGAGGGGAATTTTATGATAGAGTTCCATGGGAAAGAACAAGCTCAACAACTTCTTTATTGAAACCAAAGACCGGATTACAGATTATGAAATGAAAAGAAAGCCTACAGAAGACTGAAAATGCACGACTACTACCCTTCTTCCTTTCTGATGCCTACTATTACTCCTCACCATCTTATTTATAGACCTCATGCAACAATTTTCTGTTTATGTAACTAGTTCGGTTGGTAGTTCCCGCTCATTTGCTCCCTCCACCTTCTTGGGCCTTCTAGAATATGTGCATGTGATGGGGGGTCTATCATTTTATAAAAGGGCTAAGTCCAGCGATCACGACAGAGGTGAGAATGCATAGGCCACAAGGATTGAGCTAGATCATGGAACTAGCCCAAAGGGTGGAAGACCACCACGAGTGCCTTAAGCGAGCTAAAGCCTTAGGCAGCCCAACTAGGTTAAGGACTTTTGATTATACCCCATCTTTTTCTAGCCCAGTGGGGACCAGCCCAAACTATGCGAGTATATCCCCAAGAGGAACGACCCTGACTTTGCAAATTGGCCTACAAGCTCCGATGGCAGGTGTCGCGACTCAACGATCGGCGTCGATTACTAAGGCTCAGCCTTGCAAGTGGTTGACGGACTCCAATCTGCCTTAATGTAAAAATATGGAGTTGCAGGTGCTATTGGTGTAGGAGGAGTGTGAGGAACCAGTGGAGGTTCTGGAGGAGGGGGTTGAAGACCCAGTAGGTGATACAGTAGAGTTGTAAATAAAATATGTGGTAGGGTTGACTGCACCTAAAACCATGAAGTTAGGGAGAACGATTTTGGGAAAGCAGTAATAGTCCTCATTGATTGTGGAGCTACACACAACTTCATTTCAAATAAGCTAGTCTAGAACTTGGGGTTGCAGGTCATGGAGTCGGCAAGTTATGGGGTTATCATAGGTACTGGGATATCAGTGAGGGGGGTCGCATTTGTAAGGGAATTGTGGTTTGGTTACCTAATATTGATGTGGTTGAGGACTTCTTACCTCTGAAGTTAGGCTGCACAGACGTAATTCTTGGAATGAAGTGTTTGGAGACTTTGGGGAGGATGGAATTGAACTGGGGCACACTTACTATGCATATTAAGGTTGGAGGAGAAACCATTGTGTTGCAAGGCGATCCTAGCTTGGATAAAACTCAAGTGACATTGAAGTCATCGGTTAAGACTTTTACAGATGGGGAGCAAGAAATTTTGTTGGAATTAGGAAGCTTGGGGAACCCGTGGCGGAAGTACGCGGCTCTATTAAAGAGTTGTTACAACACCACAAGGTTTTTGGATGTCCCAGTGGACTTCTGCCATTAAAAACACAGAACCATACTATTTTCTTACAGCCCGATAAGCTCTGATGAATGTAAGGCCCTACTAATACTCATATGTACAAAAGAATGAAATTGAGAAGTTGATTAAGGACATGTTGGCTGCAAGGATCATACATCCAAGTCTCTGTCCATTCTTAAGTCCGGTCTTGTTGGTGAAGAAAAAGAATGGTAGTTGGAGGTTTTGTGTCGATTATCGGGCACTTAAAATGTTTACAGTGCCTGACTGTTTTCCTATCCAGTAATCAATGAATTATTGGATGAATTACATGGGGCTCATGAATTCTCAAAGTTGGACTATCACCAAATCATAGTGAGACCGGAAGACATACCCAATAATGCCTTTTGCACTCACGAGGGGCAATTTGAATTCTTTTTTATACCTTTTAGGTTATAAAACATACCAGTAACTTTTCAACATCTGATGAACGAGGTATTTCAACCTTACTTGCGGAAGTTTGTCCTTGTTTTCTTTGATGACATTTTGGTCCACAAGCCATCGGTGGAGGAGCACCTACAACACTTGGACACGGTGCTAGGGATTTTGCAGGAACATCAGTTGTATGCCAATGAGAAGTTTGGACGAAAGAAAGTTGAGTATCTTGGCCATGTGAATTTTGAGAAAGGGGTGGCAACCGATCAGTCAAAAATTGTGGTAATGGCTGATTGGCTGATTCAACCTCAAGCAGCTTTGGGGATTTTTGGGGCTCAAGGGCTACTGCAGGCTATTCGTGTCATGCTATGCCAAAGTGGCCTGGCCCTTAACTGAGCTGCTCGAGAAAGATCGTTTCAGGTAGGATGATAAAACGGAGGCAGCCTGTCAGGACCTCAAATCAGCTATGGTCAGTGTCCCAGTGCTCACACTACCTGGTTTTTCTAAACAGTTCGTGGTTAAAATAGATGCATCCGGTCGGGGCTTAGGGGCAGTGTTAATGCAGGATAGTCATCCTATTGCTTATTTCAGCAAGTTCTACCTGAGAGTATTCAACAAAATTCGTGTTATGAGAGAGAGTTAATGGCCTTTGTGTTTGCCATCTAAAAGTAGCGTCACTACTTGTTGGGCAGGCACTTTGCAGTTAGAAAGGATCAGCGGAGTCTGAAGTTCTTATCGGAGCAACACTTGGTAAGTAAAGACCACCAAAAATGGCTTACTAAACTTATGGGATACCAATTCGATATCCAATACCGTCCAGGGCTGGAGAACAAAGCAGCAGATGCTCTTTCCAGAATGCAACCATCAGTAAATGTTTTGGTCTTAACCACTTCTGAGGTCCTCCAGATATGGGAGATTAAGGAGGTAGTAGCTGATGAAGTAATGGGCAAAGTAGTATCGGAGTTACAGGAGGGAGTCAATGTGAACTTAGGGCCAGAATGCAACCATCAGTAAATGTTTTGGTCTTAACCACTTCTGAGGTCCTCCAGCTATGGGAGATTAAGGAGGTAGTAGCTGATGAAGTAATGGGCAAAGTAGTATCGGAGTTACAGGAGGGAGTCAATGTGAACTTAGGGTATGCATTGATCCATGGCATCTTATGTTATCATGGAAAGATAGTATTGCCTAGCCATTCGCCTATTGTCACCCTCATGTTGCAGGAATGCCATGATGCTAAGATAGGTGGGCATTCAGGATTTCTTA
Organism: Olea europaea var. sylvestris; assembly: GCF_002742605.1. Taxonomy (NCBI): domain Eukaryota; kingdom Viridiplantae; phylum Streptophyta; class Magnoliopsida; order Lamiales; family Oleaceae; genus Olea; species Olea europaea. The sequence goes on from NW_019234064.1 coordinate 120,754, forward strand.
AGAAATACAAACGTGTCACCAAGGCGGTATATTAGCAGGGGATTAAGAAAAATGTGAGGTACCATGTGGCTGAGTGCAGGGTTTGCCAATAGAACAAGTATATAGCGTTATCCCTTGGAGGTTTCTTACAGCTCTTGCCGATTCCCGAACGTGTTTGGGAGGATGTCTCAATGGATTTCATTGAGGGACTTCCTTTATCTGCAGGTGTTGATACTATTTTGGTCGTTGTGGACAGTCTGAGTAAATATGGGCATTTCATTGGTCTAAAACACCCTTTCACCACCCCCATGGTTGCTGAGGCGTTCATACGGGAGGTAGTTCGCCTGTACGGCATGCCTCACTCCATTTTTTGCAATAGGGGTAGAATTTTTATGAGTACATTTAAAGCACAGAGAACCGCCCTCAAACACAGCACCTCTTATCGTCCGCAAACTGATGGCCTAACGGAGGTTGTAAACAGGTGCTTAGAAACTTGCGATGTTTTGCGTTGCGCAGGCCACGGGTTTGGAGCCAGTATCTAGTATCTACATTGGGCCGAGTTTTGGTATAATACTTTCTTTCATACAGCAACCAAGCATACTCCTTTTTAGATTGTGTATGGCCATGAGCCACCTCAGATACTACCGTTGGGGAAGGGCGTGATAGCCAGTTCCGCTGGGGAACAGCTTTTGTTAGACCGTGATGAGGCCTTGAAAGAACTAAGGGTACACAACTTACTAGGTCTTAACAAAGGATGAAGGAGAGTGCAGATAAACACCACCGTGATTTCCAATTTGTTGTGGGGGACTTAGTCTATCTCAAGCTTCGTCCCTATCGCCAGAAGTCTATTGCTAAAAGATCATTTGAGAAGCTGTCTCGTAGGTACTATGGACTGTTTCAGGTGGAATCGAAGACCGGACAGGTAGCGTACAAGTTGAAACTGCCCTCTACAGCAGCCATTCATCCGATTTTCCATATCTTACTACTCCGTAAGGCCGTGGGGAACATGCAGCTGATCTCGTCACTTCCACCCCAGCTAACGGGTGAAGGGGAATTCATCTTAGAACCAGAGGTTGTTCTTGGTGTTAATCCTTTTTTTTTTTTTCGTTGTGTTCGTCCTAATCTTAACAATGCGGTTTCATGTACTGACTTTCAGTTAGAAAGAGTGGGGAGAGACAGGCCTCTCCAATAGCCCTGAGCTTGAGTCCATCAATAAACTATTTCATTCTTCTGATGACAGCATTTCACCACAGCTGTTCTGCAGCATCTGGGGTTCTATCATGGCGCCACTTAGAAAATTGTGAAGAAATGTGCTTTTTCAATTCATTTTTGCATTTATGAACTTGAGATAACTTTGTGCATTTATGATCTAGATTTGCCAAGGTATTGGAATTGATGAACCTATTCATGTAAGCGTGAAAGAAAGAGATCTTAACAACGTTTTCTCTAAACTTTTGAACGCGGCTGAGAACCCCCATTTAAGTGTTCCAGAAACTGATGCTGGTCGCAATCGGAAGTGGTACCGCCAGCTCATTAGTCGTTCTCTTATATTTGTTTCAGGTATCTTTATATACACAGTGATATTTATCTGAGCTTTTTGGCATTAAATAGGACTGATTTCCAAGGACATTGTAGTGAATTTAGTGAATTGGGTGTTGTGAAAGGGATCTCGTCCGACATATATCAAAGTTCTATAATATGTCTTTGATCATTTATGTTGTAGCTTATTGTGTGTGGCCTAGTTGGCACCTTTAATGTAATTTGTGCCGTCCTTGCCTGAAACTGTAAACAATAAAAATGCCAGCTTCTTAAACCTTAGTCAAGTGTGTGCATGCACGTAGATCTACATAAAAATAGAGGGAACTTGACATTCAATATGATTTTGCATTGCATATGACCCTTTTTACCTTTTTACTCTTCAATGAAAAATTGCATGCTATGATTCTCATTCAACAAAAAATTGCAGTTGGAGCGGCAACTGCTTTTGTTGGAATGGCAGCATACCGAGCCTATGCTGCAAGGAAGAACAGCGCCAGTTAAATCTCCTGATTTCCGTACATGAATTGGCGAGTTGCATCATATCAATGGCATAATAAAAGCCGGTGGGCATATCATACCCTTATCATTTTTATATATGTACTCGGCCTTATCGTTTGTACAGAATTCATGTTTGCTTTTTACTGGAGTGCTGAAATTTTATATCGAAAGCATCAGCTTTGCTATAACCTCATCAATACTGTCTTCGTATATTTAACGAATACGTGAAATGGCCTTTAGTGTTTTCTGCGTAGTTGTGCTCTCTTATTAAGAGTTTGGAGACTGCACGTTCCAATAATCGATACCTCTTTGGATTTAGGGATTGGGCTTGATCTAAGGGGCAGTAATAGACCTGACCTTAACTTCATGCCCTGGTGGTCTCTGGTCTCTTCCCTTAGAAGGGCAAAGCTTGAAATTGCACAATTTGGGGAAATTGACCTGAATAGCACTAAAAATGGAGCATTTTCAAGAGATTTTCTATTTTTAAAGAATATATTCTACAATTTAAAGAATATCTATAAATTTAGAGATTAAAATTTGTTAAGAACTCCAAGAAACTCTTTATATTTAACACTTAGGCTCTGTTTGATTGTACGAAATTTTCCATGAAACTTGGAATTCGAATTCCAACTTCCATTTTTAGCCTGTTTGATTGACAAAAATTTTCAGGGAATTGATTTTCCATGAATTTCTAGGTACAACACCTTAAAGCGTGATTTTCCACCTTTTATTTTACTAGGGGATAGGTGGTTTTTGGTTTTTCACATTTTTTATTTTTTTTTGCTTTTTGTCCTTTTTTTTTAATTGTTGACAATGAGAACAAATTCTAGGAACAATTGTAAAAGAGGATATCCCTGAAATTGACAATTTTCATGTAAAACAAAGCCAAACGAATACCAAAATATAGGTGATTTTTTTATCTTTTTTTTTTCCTTTTTTTTTTGGTTGGCAATGGGAACAAATTCTAGGAACAATGGTAGAAGTGGATATCCCTTAAATTGACAATTTTCATGTAAAACAAAGTTAAACGAACATTAAAACATAGGTGATTTTTTTATCTTTTTTTTTTTGGTTGGCAATGGGATCAAATTCTAGGAACAATGCTAGAAGCGGATATCCCTTAAATTGACAATTTTCATGTAAAACAAAGCTAAAGGAACACCAAAAAACACTTTTACTTCAACATTTTTCACGTAGAAAATTATACCAATCAAACACAATAATTTACAATTCACTGAAAAATAATTTTTAGGTAATTCAATTCCCTGGAATTCATTTTCTTTCCACCCAAATTTCATTTTCGCAATCAAACCCTTAAAGTACGTTTAATTACTAATATTTTTATGAAAAATGTTATTTTTTTATTTAAATTCTTATTTTTATGCCGTTGATATATATATATATATATATAATAAAATATTTTTCTAATTTTGGTCACGTGAGTTATAAGCATGTTTTCCTTGAAAATAAGGAAAATGCTTTCTTTAAAAGGATTTGGTTTTTATTTTTCAGATAATTCATTCTCTCTTTTTCTCTCATCTATCTATTCTCTCATTTATCCACCAATAAAAAAATGGACAAGTATGACATTTTCTAAGTTGAAAATAAAATCAATCAAAAACATTTGATTGACAATTTTCATGTGAAATTTATTTTCTTTCCATGTAAATTTCACAATCGCAATCAAATACACCCTTAATATTACTGCTCCAAAAAAAAATGTATTTTTCTATTTTTTATTTTTACTAGCTTCCCTTCAAATTATTATAATATTTTTGTCCATTGAAGATTGAAATGCTTTGAATGTATCTCTAAATTAAAATGTTAATTTAAAGAATCTTTTGGAGCATAATTTTTGAGTATTGACTTTTTCAAATAAAGACAATTTTATATTTAAAAAGTTTTTTGAAGATGATTTAAAAATGTAAGGTTTTCTTTTTTGTTAGTAGTTAGTACCACTTTTTACGTCTCCTAGATAAAAAGATGAATACTATTTCGGAACGATAGTTGCGAGGCTTGCATGTCAACACGGCTCGTAGATAAAAATAAATAAATTAACGATTCAAAATTGGTTCGAGAAAAGTACACTAGATTTAGCATGAATTTTGCTTAGACATGCACAAGCTCGAATCGAACTCATAACAATTATTAGGGTTGGACGTGATTCAGTTCGGTTGGTTCGATTCTGACGAGAATCGAATCGGACTTGAAATTTTCGGGTACTTAGTAAGTGGAATCTTCGGGTCCAAATTAAATTATGTAGCCGTTCAGGTTCGATTCCATTCGATTTTCAAGTTCCGTATTATAATTAAATTTTTTAATATTTATAAAGTTACATTAATTCAACTAATGATATGTTCAATCTTAACTCTTACAAAATAACATATTCTAATCTTGTGTCAAATGCGTCTCTTTTTACTAAGTTCTTCATAAAATGATTGTTAAAATCACAGGAAGAGGAAGATAGCAAACTCACAATAATTAAGAAAGACATTGTCGAGTTTCATTTCAATTTCCCAGAACGGTAGAAACGATACTGCGGTAAAGTAATGGATTTGGATAAAACTTAAGTCAATTTGATTAAGATGACTTTGTACTAAAAATTAGAAATAAGAAAAATCATATTTTTGGGTTTGAGCTAAATTAACTATTTAGCAAATTTATTTAGAAATAATAAAATAATTTGACTTATTTAAAATAAATTAATTAGAAAAATTCGGTTCTTGATCTAGATGCGAGAATTGAATCAAACTTGTTGATTCTCGATTTAAATCCCGTTCGAATATTTGACTTAAAAAATCACTCTGTTCAATTTAGGAGTTTTGTCCAGTACCAACAATTGTGTTGAATTTCTGTACGATTTCAAGTGAAGTAAGAATTATCTATCACTTGTGTCGAGCAGGTATTAGTCGAAATAGAGAAGCACCAATGAACATCGCATGAAAGATAGAGTCCTTTAACCCTAAAGGTTGGGGTTCAACCTGACAACCTTTAAAGATAGAGTCCTTTAAGATTGGTGAGAGAGAGAGTGAAGTAGCGCAGGATGCCATTTGATGTGAAGGGAAGTGATACTGTGAATCAGTGCGGTGAGTAAAGCGAATCTAATTTCGATTCATACCATCATTCTCAAGTAGAAAACTTGTAAAAAGTCAAAATCAATTCTTTTTTCCAATTCTCAGGGGAAATCAGAAATTCACGGAAAATTATTGTAGCCAATGGGCACCCGAAAACAAATATTTGTAATTATTATATAAAATCCAAATAAATTATTATAGCCAATGGGCATCCGAAAACAAATAACAAAATCCAAATAATTTTGAGAGAGGGGGATTTTGTGAAAGCAGAGACAAAAGAGATCAAACAAATAGAGGGCCTCCCAAAACTGACATTTCAGGAATGGCACGCCAAGAATCATCGGACGGATTATTATTATCATATTATGAGTTTTTTTATTTCACTTTTATCCCAATAATCAACCCTAAAACGAAGTACCACATTGTCTCAATTCTCAAGTTATGCTGTATTTGTCCATCTTTCTTCAATAAAGAAGGATTATAAGCTCTAGGGCTGGGCAAATCTCCCAAACCGAACCGATCGAACCGAATCTGAACCGAACCGATTCGAATCCGACGGTTCTTATCAAATTAAATACTTGAACGGGTATCTGAATTGAGAACTGACGGGTACGATTCGGTTCTCGGTTCTAAACCAAGAACCGAATCTTTCTAATTTTTTTTTTTATATTGAGTAAATCAAATTATTTTAATTTTAATTTTTTCTAAACAAATTAACGAATTAATGATTTCTAAATCCAAATTTTTGGCCCAATAATTTGTTTCATTTTTAATTTTTTAATTTTTGACCCAATTACCCATTTTATTATTTCATTTCTTAGCCAAACAAGATCAAATCCACTAAATAACCCTAAACACCTACAATAAAGTACATAACGTTGTCTCGACTCTCACACTCACTCTCGCAGCCTGGCTAATATTCCAAAACTATACAATTGTCGGCCGACACTCTGACCTCCGATCGAAGCCGTGACTTTCGCCGACTGAAACTTTGATCGTAGCGATCATTTGAACAATGTAGTTTACTAATCTCTGACATTTCAAAACCATTGAATGTATCATTAGTCGTATTTATATAACGTTGTTATAAATGTTAAAAAATTTAATTATAGTACAGAACCGAACGGAACTGAACCGAACCGAATGGAACCGAACCCGAACGGTTCCATAATTATATTTGGACCCGACGGTTCCATTTACTAGATACCCGAAAAGTTTGGTTCGATTCGGTTCTAAAGAGAACCGAACCGAACCGACCCGCCCCCACCCCTAATAAGCTCAGTCAAAGCCCTAACTCATCCGTTTAGTCGAATCAATATTTCTTGACCATTTCAGGCTAGACGCAAAAATGATACATTGGAAGAACATGTTAAATCTTATAATATCAATGGGATTTGAGGGCTAACCAATATTTCTTTCTTGGCTATCGTGGTACCACTCAATGATCGCTACCTTTGTTATTAAATCTTGTGCATGCACATGATAATGTTTGGAGCGTGACTTTAATGTCACTTAGCTTAATGCTATTTGAGGCTTTGTTATGAAATGTTAACTCCTTGGAAAGAGTAACTCAATTCCTTTATAAATTATAAATGTCCCATTTATGTCGAATTTGAAATTTATCTTTGCTCCTAGCCTAACACATTTCATGTATCCAATAGCGCTACAAAGAGTATAGTTTAGAGAATAAACAAATAAGAGTTTGAATCATGAATTCTTTCAATTTATTACTACATCAAACAACCATACTAAGCTACACTAATTTTAATTTTCCTCTCTTTCATTTTATCTAATATATTTCGACGATCATTCCAATTACAATTTGAATAATTACTAGGAGACAATTCTCCTTTTTCCCGACAGCATAGAATAGATTTTCAAAATCCAAATGTTTGTAGAAGGATTCATATCCTAAATTGATTCTTTGTCAGGAGGCAGCCAAATAAGCAAGAATATTAGTAATTGAAATTTGTCTTGCAAAATACCCAACACTAGAAATATAGACTATAGCATATGCCACAAATTAGTGTTTCTTATAATTTTTATTGAATCTCTCGCCCTTTCAATTGATGAAAGGTTTGAATTTTAGGGTTTCATTGATTCACTCAATTTAACATATTGACTCGATAGATGAGATAATCCATGCATTTTTGTTCTCTAAAAAATGCTAAGACAACCCAAGAAATAAGCACTCTCCTCGATGGAAAACCACCATGAATCAAGAATCTAATGCTATAGATAAGCATCAAAAACTTTGGTGGCTTTGCTTTAAAGCAATTATTTCATGGGCCATATATTTATGGCTTATTTCTTTTCTTCCGCTCTCATTTTTATACATATATTCATTCGCTTCTTGTCAAGTGTTCGCAAAAAATTATACGATTCCAATACAAATATATGGTACCAAAACGTCTGCAAGGAAAAAGGAAAAAAAAAAATTTCGCGTATGACATCAAGAAATTGTCTTGTGGAATTAGTAAGAAAAGGAAAGAAAATGGATTAGATTGATGACACAAATATATTGCGTTTATCCAAAAACTAGAATTGATGCATTTTTGAGAGGGACCATTTAAATAGATGTGGAGAATAATTAAGTTAGACACGTAGGATAAGTGACCGGCCACCACAAGATTTGTAATAGGACTCAATTGCCGCCGTGGCAAGTGGAGGCCGACCACCAACTTTTTCTACCACATCCGCTAGGTTTTTAGTGATGCGCGTAAATTGGGAGACCGATCCCGATGTCTCAAGATCTGTCAAAACGTGATCATGGTTGTCGATCATGGTCTCCTGTTTCAAAATTGTATTGTTGATCGCTAATCTATTTTTAAGTAGTAAGTTTGTCATTGGCATTTTGAAATGAACAAATCGATTGTAGATATCAGTATCAAACTAATAGTAGTGTCGAACGGACGAACCTAGTGATAGAGAAAGAGCAAATTGTAACTCACATATGAACTCATGATTATACAGAAACCTGAAATCGAATTTAGGCACGATTTAAGGATTGATATATTCATTGAAGATTGATTGAGTGTATTATTAGAGAAGGTCAACGGGTAGACCCAATAAAATTCTCATGGTAGTTGCGTACGTGACACCAATGAAAAATTATCTTGCCTCAAATTTGTAAAGGAAAGGTTGAGACCCACATACTTCCTTTTCAAGATTGATAAACAACTTCAAATTATTGTGGAGATCCATCCATACAAAACAACCTAGACAATAACAATGCATCCATAAAACATTTCCACACGTTTGGATGCACGTATTATGTAAAATATGTCTAAATGGTGTAGTTTTCAAGTGCTAATGACATATTATCCACATAAAGACAAGATGGTCCAAAAAAAGGTGTCCAAGAGAATATCGACATACATGCAAATGAAATTACCGATTCTACAATTTTGGTAATTGGATAATGGTCAATGGATCCATAAAACAATGTATATATTGTTGGAATTAATTGAATTTGATTTGGGTTTAAAATAAATGTAATATTTAATGATGTGGGCCATTACAATTAATTTGGGTGAATTGGAAAAGTCTCCAATATACTTAAAAATGGTGTTTCCACAAGTCGAATTCTTCTTCAGATAGGTGAAATTTTCATAACGGGTGGCACTGACTCAAATATTAAAACAGCCATTACATGTTCTTTACTAATTCAAGTACCTCGTATAAACATTTATATAAGTAGAGATTGAATGATTATTCACTTAAATTTTATCTTCAATAATTTGGTACCAAAAATTCCATGTACAAAATAATAATAATAATAATAATAATAATAATAATAATAATAATAATAATAATAATAATAATAATAATAATAATAAATAAATAAATAAATAAAATTGCATGGCCGTGGATAATTTAGTTTTCAATTTAAAAAAAAAATCCATAATTTTAGAGACACTAAGCCTTAAATAGAGTAAAAATTCCGTGTACAAAAATAAATAAAAAATAAAAAAATTGCATGGCGTGGATAATTTAGTTTTCAATTTTTCAAAAATCCATAATTTTAAAGACACTAAGCCTTAAATAGAAGTAAAATTACTTAACATTTTGTACTTAAATAAAAATAATAACTTTTTATTGAGAAAAAAAAAAGCCAAACTTGTTTGACTAAGTTTAGGAGTTACTTTTTAAGTAACTTATTTTTTAGGCTTAACTAAATATTCTCTTAGTTTGAAGATTAGAGAAAAGTTAAATTAAAAGTGGCAAGAAGAAGCCAAAAAGAAAAAAGGGCCATTTAATATGAGAATATTATCTCGAACGCATGCATTTCCCAAAACTTTATTAAACCAAAGGGATCCAAAGAGAAAAAATTTAACCTTCCAATTAGTTGTCCATTTTTTTCCATTTAATATGAAATTATTTTCGAGAATTTGAAATGTTGGCTGACTTTTACTAATGTGATTTTTTTCCAAATTAATTGAGTACACATATCTTTTAGCTCGTCTAACCTTCATCGGGATGACACGGTACTCATTTTCAAGAGTCTGATGACCAATGATTCCTAATTCTCCTGTCTAAAGATTTTCTCTTTCAATTGGAACTATCTGATATAGAAAAGAAAGCCAGAAGGTACCCTTTTCTTTGTTACGATTATACATTGTGGTATAATTATAGCTAGCGCTTGCAAGGACGAACATACAAAAATAAATGATAAATGATATAGATGCCACTTATAGATTCAATAGGCAATGTTACCTTTTAATTCTTTTCATGAATGCAGTTATAATTGGAAAAAAACTTGTCCTAATACAATTAAATGTTCGGATGCCATGAAAATGACACCAACATTAATAGGACAACAAATTAGATCCAATGAATATGAGACTTTTTTTCTTTTGCCATTAATCAATCATATTTTGCAAATAGAAGTCTATAAATTTTGTCTCACTAAAATATTTCCCCCATTAACATTCTTGGAAGTACAGAATGGACAAGAGACGATGGCACGGTTAATTGAATTTAGCTACCATAGATAGCTTCATTTTTGAATCCTTTAAGGTATTCTTAGTGCGTTGAAGTTGACAAACAATCGTAGCAAAATATCTGCATAGCATCTGTTTGTACTTGTTAGAATTAATGTATTCACATGCTCGAATTGAATGCTCCAAAGGATCCAAATTTGGGATAAAAGTGGGGTTTTGAAGAAAAATCATACGATGCATATATATAAACTTAATGATGTTTGTACATGTTGTTTATCGAGTGGAAGACCTAACTCCACGCCTACCTGATCCACATGCCACTAAATTTCCAAAACACCAAAGATCTATCATACCTAGGACACCCCACCCTCTATATCTTAGGACCACTCCACACCTTAATCTTGTACAACGTTTGCATGGCTGGAATTTGTCCACTGGTCTAAGGTCATTTTGGTGATTCCAAGTTGTGATTATGCAAAATGAGAAAAAAAAATAATAATAATAATGAGGAAAAGGTTCGTGTCTACTTACAAGTCTCATCTGACAAACGATGTTCTTATAGATTGGACCAAGAGAATAATATGGGTCGATCATTTGTAAAGAAAAAGGGAAATTTTTGAACAATCGAAGTGAGCATTAGTTCCCGTCAACTCATAAAACTTATTTATAGGTTGCACGTTGACTTAGATAAGAATATCTAGAATCAACGGCCTCAACTCATCAAAATTGATTTAGTGACATATAACTATTGTTGACAGACATGTGGAGCCTTTGAAAGGGTTAAGACAGGAAAGAAACTTCAAAGAGGCAAGCATATCACATGGAGATGTCTTTGATGTAAGTTTATGGTGCTTTGGCAGACCAAATAAAATGGTTACAATCTTTAGGCCTACGTACGCTAAACCTAACTGGCATAAACTTTTTCCAATTTAAGTCATATAATTTAATCATTGGCACGTTATACTCAAAAAAATACACATTGAGATTTTTTCGACCGTCTTGATAACCGCAATGTTATGTTGGTCCCATTAAGATTAACTCTTATAGGGATTATATTTAATGTTTTTGTTGTAAAATTTATTTAGGTCGACCATATGATTTTGTGATAATGTATGATTTATTGTTGAGTTTAGCCCCCCATTTGAGCCATATTATTGTAAAAATGAGAATGAAAAATATAGTCATTATAGACTCCACACAAAAGATAAAAAGTCAAATTTGGTGGCTTGATGTGATAAATAACCATCGTATTTTTCATTTTAATGAGGCTCAAATAAGGCCTAATGTGAAAAGTCAAGGTATTGATAAATGTACGATATCAATGATTAAAATGACCAATAAATGTGATTTAATATGCACGTTGATGAAAAAATTGAAAGGGTTTGATTGGGCAATGGGTGTAAGGAACGTGACCCATGAAAGTGATGAGACAATTGAAGAATTCATTGATGAAGTTGTTTGTATTCCCACTTTTATCAGTGTGAGCAGTTGGTTATTTGTTTGTGACATCATTCTCAACTTCCAAACTCTTGTTCCTTAATTAATCAAGAAAATTATTAAGCTCGTCCTCAATTTATTGCTTGAGTAGTAAGTTTTGAATTCTTGAATGTGAAAATTGATCCACTGAATTCAAAAGAACTGAACGAGAAATCGTACGAAGTGAAAATCCCACGTACAATTATGTAGAGTGACAAGATGAATGGCTTATCTTTCAACTTTTTCAGAATTACTCCAAAAAAACATCAAACTCTGTCTAAAACCTAAAGATTCTTATTAGCAAGAAGAATTTCTTAATCAAGCAAGAGAAAAAATGAGTTTAGTGGGAATTGATCTGTTTTAAGTTTTCTTTTCCCAACTTTTATTATGGTTCCAAAATCAGTTGATGACGACGTAAAACCTTCCAAATTTATGTAAATTTGTCAAGTAAATCCCATGCATCCGACCTCATGAAGTGAGTTTTGTTTCCAAACTTGAGTTGGTGCAAAAAAATTTGAAGTGAATACGTGAAGACTTAAAAACATTATTAAAGATTGATTGTGTAATTACTTATGATACATTTTAAAGGTCGAAAATCGACTTGTTATTTAGACAATAGATTGAGGACCAACGTTGAAATTTTCCCTAATTATTAAGCATAATGCCCACTCTCCCCCAACTCTTGGAACATGCGACGTACAAAAATATAAATATCATGAGATTACCATAATTATAAAATTCATTGGTAGACCAAAGCAAGAAAGTCAACAATACAACCATAATAACTGCCAAATAGGAAATTGGAAAATAGAACAGACATAAAACAACTTATTAATTTTTTGGGTCCATTTTCCAAAGCTGTAAGCTCCAAAAGAAAGCTTTTAGGAAATGGCCACACAAATATGCAAACTTGGCAGCCTCTTGCTATCTTCCTTGCACCTGCTGCTGCTTCTACACTCTGAACTTCCAATTTTACACCCAATTCTCTCTCCATTTTCTCCCCAAAATCCGCCGTTGAGATCAGATTCATCTTCTCCTTCGCCATTGTTACGATCATACGACTCGTTTTCAGTTTCATATGCATTGACTTCCTCCTCCTCCTCCTCCTCGTCGTCCTTTTCATCAAGTGCATTTTCTTCTTCATTCTCGTCCTCCATGTGTTTGCTAAAATGCCAGTAATCTTGTTTGGGCAAAGAAAGCCTTAGCCTGCCATTTTCGCGTTCAGTTTGGAAATGAACATTGCAAGAAGATGAATTGGCGGCCTTTATCACTAACCGGCCCCCTTCGCGATGAGTGCTCACTTGAACACCATTAGACCCAGTGATTGAAGTCAATGGAGGTGGAAAGTTGTTGGTTTTACTCTTTTTCTTGGAGATTTCTCGATGTCGAATTCCACTGGGTTTTTTTCTCTCCATTGATAGAAGAGAATTAAATTCATCCATGCCTCCGTTAATTTTGCTTCCAGTCTCACATCCCAAGCTCTCAGTGCACAGTTCAAGACTTTTTGTGCTCATTGCACAAGGAGCCCGCTTATCGAGTGGATGCACATAGACGTTCTCCGAAGTGTCAGAACTTTTGGAGAGTGACTGTATAGAATTCCAGCCACCCAATTCACCCTTTTTTTGGGTCTTTTCAGTAGGATAGTTGTTTAAACAGACATGAGAATTTTCTTCGCTACATAGACTTGGCATCTGAGTCCTTGGAATGGATATGTCGGGTTTAGAAGGAGCCAATTGAAACATCGAAACTTGTGGTTCGACTAAAGAAGGCTCCAAACAAGTTGGTAACACTTGACAAACGTTTGCAGTGGAGGACATATTGGTTTGTTTTAGGGAAATTCCAAGAAAATAGCCCAAAAACAGGGGAAGAACTGAGGATTTTGTTTTTTCAATTGCTGGAATTCAAGGCGATAATTTTGGTTAAACTGAGGATGAAAACTAAGTGATTCTGAGTTGTGAAAATGTGACTTGTGGAGGGAGATAAGGGAATTACATGAAAGAGAAGTGGAATGGGTGGGGATGAATTTATAGGTACAAAAAGTATTGATGGAAGGGGTCTTTATTGCATTGAGAGGGAAGGGGACAGGGGACTTATTAATGCCACTAGAATTATTTAGTTTTTTTTTTTTTTTTATCTACACCACATA
>NW_019234064.1:136771-165426 GCF_002742605.1 Olea europaea var. sylvestris
GCAGAGAAAGAAGATGGACTTCCAAAGCCAACGAACAATGGTTGAAACCATAATCAAATGTGATTTTGCAAATGAGAAGTCAATTGTCCATCTTATCGATCCTAAGTCATCATTTTGCAAAGTCTAGCTAAAGACTTTGGTACTCATTTTTTGAAGTAAAAATGGGTGGAATAATGTTTTTTCTTGAAAAATAAATGGTTCACAAAGAAGGAAAAATTTTCGATTCACGTGTAATGTTATTTTATGAAAAATTGTGTGATTGAAAATAGAAGAGAGAAAAATGAAGTGTAATGTAATTTAATTTAATGGGAATCAAATAGGGGCTAAGCCCATGTTTGAACCCCATTTTTGTAAAGAAAATAAATTTTTGAATAGTGTATTGATAAGAAATGTGTGGTTAAAAAATAAGAAAAAATTTTTGATTTGCGTATAATATTATTTTATTAAAAAAAGTGTGGTTGAAATGATATCAAATTATTGTTAAAAAATATATTTTGGTTGAAAAATGGGGCTCAAACAAGGGCTTAAATGACCTCCAAACGGGGTCCATCATAAGAATAAATTTTCATGTTTTTTACAAATGGTCACTGAGGTTCGTGTAAAATTTCAAATTGGTCGTTAAAGTTTTTTTCTTATTCTATTGGTCACTAAAATTAGTAATTGTTTCACAGTTGCTCACTGGGTACTAAAATGAACGTATTATTTGATGTTGCATATGTTATCTCCCAAAATTTGCAATTTAGATTTCTTGGATAAATTGCATGCAAAATTCCTTCCAAAAGCTTAGAATTTCACCTAAGTGACTGATTTTACTGTGGATTAAGGTTGTGTTTAATTAACGTGTGAATTTGCAAATTTTATTCAACAATTGGGATTTTGGTGCAAACAATGTAATTGACGGGTTTAGTTGACATTGGCACTCAAAAGGATGTCACGTCGGATTATACATTAGGATTAATATTTTCCAAATATGTTGGTACATGGTGATTACTTATCTTTTGTGCATTGGCCTCTTATGCATAATGTCTATCATAATTATTGAAAGATAAAGAATCGCTTTCTTCATGATTGCAAGTAAATCCAATGTAAACTTTATTCAAAGCGTATGGAGAAAAAAACGAATTAAACCCCTTTTACAGGATGATTTCTCTCTTTTAACATCTCAGCGAGATGGGTTAATATGGTTTCGTACAATAAAATCTCGTCGTTATTCATTTATGAAAATGAACATTAGCGATAGAATTTCACGAGTGTCATTTTGATATGCATAATGAAATAAATGCCATGAATCATTATATATTATCGCTTTTTATATAGCACGATCACAATTCAACGAAGATCGAAATCTAATGGCTATTAACGTAAACATTAAACACACTGATTCCGAGCATAAATTCACTTGCACATACAAAAACCATTTATTTCTTATTCTTGATCATATACAGTCGACTGGAATCATTTTTCTATACTCCATTGAGTTCATAATTTTAGCCCATTTTGGTACAATTTAAAAAGTGCATTAAAATTTAAGTCAAAGTCAATAATTAATTATAACAACACATTTCATGGATTCGGCAACATTTTAATCAGATAATTCATTAACTTTTATCAAAATTTACTAAAAAAATTATTTTTATCTGAACTAAATAGGGGCTCCCTATAAATTTTCCCGCAGAATTAAGCCTTTTGAAGCTAATAGAATCTGTTCCAGACCACCTTTCATGGACAAAATATAATCTAAAGTTTATGTTATTATTATATAACAATGGTTTAATGCTTTAATTAGAAAGATAATCCTTTTTGACCAAACCTTTTTGTTCCAAGTTTGAACAGAAAAAAGGGACAAAGAAAAATTCAAATTGAAATGTCAGGATTTTAATGGCTGATTAAATGTTAATTTTAATTAGGGGTTGTAGCCCACAAGAAACTTTATTGACGGCCAATAAAAAATAAAGCACAAGACAAACCTTTTTAGGGGAATCTCCGTGCGTTAGATGTACATTATATTAACCCGATTAATAATATAATTAAATGATTATATATAGATTTATATTACTTAGTACGGTACAATCAACTTTGTCAAATATATCATTCGTGTAAATGAATGTCGAGTGATTGTCCCCTTTCTTTACGGATACCTAAACTTTTAATTGTCGATGATAGACAATAACTCTCCCACAAATCACAGTCTCCAAACAGCCGGCTGTGGTTCAACTCTCGGGCCCACCTCACACTAAAAAAAATTGTAAGCTTCCTTCTGCACCACCCTCTTCACGCGATTCATAATGTTCTATGCTTGGTCTACCTCTTCAGTGACTTTCCAGACCAACCAATATGTGAAAATTCGGGTAGTTCAATGATACAATTCTCGATTTAGAGCTTAATTACATTTAATTTAGAGTTTTTAAAGATGATTATAAATTTGTTTGGTACTGATCTTACATTCAAAGAATGTACTTATAAATTTCTTTTTAATTTGTAACTTGAACAAAAGCAGTTATTGATAGTTTCATTTCTATAATCTGCCCCCATCAATTGTAAGAATTGTGTTTCTACAATGTAAACACCTTAAAAATGTAAAATGATAAAAAATATAATTAAAATAAATAATTTTTCCATCACAGTAACAAATGCTACAATATTTGACTTCCCTTATGATCCATAGTGTGAGTAGATAAAGGTCCATTGCTACCTTGATACATGTAGATTTTGGATTTCGATTTGAGTTTTTTCCTCGATAGTTGCTAAGAGTGTTAAGTAAGTTTATAAACTCGTTTCTGTGCCATATCTTGACATGGTTTGCCAGCAAAGTCTGCAAACTTGTTTAGATTTTCAGTGGTCTCCGAAAACTCCTTTTGCATTGCTTCTTCAAGCTGACGAGCCAAGGCATCTGCAGTTCGTCTAAATTTATCTATCCCATTTTGCCTTCAGACGGGGAAATTTGAGACTGCCGGCAACCTATCGCAGATACATTGTATCAATCAGTATTTAAACCTCAACAAAAGGCTAGGAGTGATGAACATGAACACAAGCCATCAACTACCAGTGTAAATTCCCACCAATATAAAAAAATGAATTAGAATCACTCAATAACCCATCAATAGACAGAAACCGAACATGCGCCTTAGGGGAAATGTAAGATTCAGTTGGAAGGACAATAAACCTATGGTTATTGTTTTTTCTTCTTACGGTAACGTAGGCTACTAATTTAAGTCTAACTCTACTCCTCTTAGGAGACTATAGAAGGGTGTACCTTTATGAAGAGAATTTGCACAAAGTTTCTCTATATATGTTGCTTCTCCACTCAAATATCAAAAAGAGGCTGATTACCCACCAGCAGAGCAAATTCCTAAGAACATTCCAGGCCTTGAGAATAAAGAATGGGGATTGCAGCACTCACATTTGCTTCTGAAATGGCAGGGTCAATTGCATCATTTCTAAGACCTGAGGTCACTGGCATAGGGACAGATTTATCTCCCTTAAAAACATTTGAAGTCACAAGGTCGAGATTCGATAGTAGCAGGGTTGATTCTGCGAGCTTGATGATACGTGCTTGGGTGTTATTAATCTACATTTTTTGGTACAAACAACAATTGTCTAAATCAATTCTGATCATATATAAAACCATACAATAGATAGATCAAGGTACAGGTACACATATAATTACCAGAGACAAAATTTGTCTCTTCCAAGAAATGCTTCGCTTTCCATTTTCCATACATACTATTTCATGCTACTTATAAGATCATTCACCGAGTCTTTTCTTGCTTGCTGGCATTCTTCACTAATAAGCTTCGGAGTAGCAGAAAGAAGCTGTTTGGCAAAAGAAATCTCATTAGTTGTAGAAAAGTGATCACCTTTCTTCCACTTATATGATGTATTCAAAGATTGTTCATACTGTCCCAGACCACTGGAAGGAGCAGAGAATGGGGAGAAATTTAACTATTCATCATGACACAGAGTAATATTCCTTCAACGAGGAAAAAAAATGTCTTTCAGTATTAGGAATGCATTCTTGTCCAAGAAGAAGAGGGCAGAAAATGTAGAAGAAACTCACTTCTTTATGAACTGGAGCAGGTAAATAGCATATATATTTACCATCAGGGTGCCTTTCACAATGCTAAACATTATAATCCAACTCAGAATAGCATAGAAAGGTGATCTCATTAGTTTTTTTTTTTGAAAGGTAATGAAAGGTGATCTCATTAGTAGTAGGAACAACTCCATCCTTCAAGTATCTTTGCCCCAGAAAAGAATTAATGACACTTGATTTGCCAGAATTGAACTCTCCCTGGTGATGTTAAGAAAAACAGGAATCTCTTGTTAGTTCTTTTGCAGACTAAGTGACTAACAATACACTTTGAAAAGTTTACAAGTACGTGGGTTAAGCTTTTGAAGTGGAAAATCCAGATACAAAATTAAATGGTGAGGTAAAATAAATCAACTAATCGAATCGGAATCTTATCGCAAGCAAATAAGAGATGTGCTATCCTAGCTATGAACAAGGTAGAAAGTAAGATGTTTAACAACACCAAATATACTGTTAAAAAAGAATATGTACCTACTTCCTAGGTCTGAAACCATGATAGTCATCTTATCTCTTCGTGTCTTTTAAGCATTTTCCCATATATGCAATTCTGATTTGGGGTTCTCTCCCTTCACCAAGACATTACTAAGTGGATACAAAAATTCAAAAAGTCTAAATGCGGTCAGGCATCAATCATCAGGGAAACCATCATGTGCCTAATACTCGTCATTTCAAGATTCCATTAAACTGTAAATATCTTTGAGATTAGGTCTGAAGTTTGGTTTATTTGGAGGAAATTAAGTTGCTTCATTAGTTATTCAGTGACATTTTTTCTTTTTTTTTAAGTTAGTAATTTTATTCTATAGACTCGGCTAGATTATATATTTATTCGGAAAAGAAACCGACCAACAGACCAGACTTTCAACTGGAGACTCTTCTTTTTCCCCTTGACATCACAACGCAAGGGTAGCGAGCAAGAAACATAAGAAAAAAATAGGGGGATACCATATCCATGTACTGATAAAGTCTTTCGGTTTGGGTGGACAGTCAGTTCAATCAAACTGAACTCATAGAAAGCGAAACCCAGGAAATACAGGTAGACCAAGACACTGTGAAAATGATATCATAGCTGCCTTATGTTCTACAAGTGTCGGACATGGTAGGACTGCAGAATGGATTATCAAAGAGCCACATGAATTGTGGCATTTATACTAATAGAAAACTTATGTATAAAGTAGTTTCCACATGAGTATTCAAATTTTCCATGATAAATCCTCATATATCCAATACATAAAATGCAACATGCAATTATTATGATTTATCGACTGAAGATATTTTGTTCTATGGTCAGCTCAATCAAACTGAACTCATAGAAAACAAGCCCAGGAAACATGGGAAAAACAAGAAACTACGAAGGAGATATCAAATCTGCCATGTGTTCTACGAGTGTCAGCCTGTTAGAAATGTAAAATGGATTATCAAAATTTTTTTCCTCCACCTGATTATACAAAAAACTCAATAGAAATTGCATAAAAAAACAGTTGAATTCCCGCACTATTATAGTTCTCATAATCTCCAACTCTAATTTGAAACATCGTTGATTTACAGCACATATGATTTAGATTGAGTTTCATTTCATAATCTCCTCCATTTCAAAGATTCAAACACCACAAGGAGGCCACCATGCTCGTCTTTTGAAATGTAATCACAACAAAACAAAGTACAGTACAAAATCAGAATATTTGGAGGCTTTCGAAATGATAGCGTCCAATGTCGCGAACTAAAATTTCAAAGGTTCACAAATCCAATCATAACTTGGCCTTCCAACAATCATGCACCTTAAATTATTTAAGCACCAAGTTATCTATTACTAGATTATTGAACTTGCACGTGTTAAGAATCAAAATGCAAATCCAACTACTGGATCTGTTAGCACTCGGAAATCTGAAACGCCATTATTATAATGATAAATCCAATATGGATCCAGTAAAACTGTAATACATCTAAGAACCTATTAAGCAATCCGGCCAAAAAGATAACCTTAATCAGAAAGCAAGACTCCGGTGGCATTAACAGCAGCTGCAATGTCAATGCGCTCGTCAATTAACAAGTATGCGCGATCCCTGATCACCGAGTTCAGTAAACACGCAGCCTCGTATAGCTTTTAGCCACTTGCTCCACCGCCATTGAGCACCACAATTCCAACTCTATCCGATACTGCATCGTCAATTACATCAAGAACATTATTGTTGTCCCGTAAAACCTCCTCGGAGCTCAACTGGGCACGAGATTCGGAACCTTGATCTCAGGTTCCTTGTAACCGCCAGGGAACAAAGTTCGTGGGTGTTTTGATTAATTGAGCTCGATACTGTAAAAGATTTAACTTTTTTGTTTGGAGCGATTGAGGATGCAGAAAAACTGGAGGGGAGGAGTCGATGACATGGTTCTAGCAGTAGAAAAGGGATGGATTTTTGGTGGAAGAAAAGAAGGTGAGGCGGGAAATAAGTGGAGCTCAGAGGGGAGAAGAGGGCTTCTGTCAGGTATTGTAGTAAGTCATAACCAAATAACCCGTAATTAATGATGAAAAATCGATACTCGTTCTTCTTCATAGGCTATAAGCTCAAAATTGAAAAATATTATAAATTCACACCACAATTGATCAATTGTGTTGAATCTTTAGAGGAAATCAGTCCAATGGACTACATGTTCAATACCCAACTTCGGAGATAATTTCAAATCACGTGAGATGTTTGTAATGGTTATACTACCCTTATGCTTGGTAACCATTTTCAATTTTCTTAAAGTCTATCTAACTGATTTTTTCTAGGAAATCTGTTGTTCCTTTCCCTATAAATTGGAGTTTTTTAGCATCACTTTCAACACACCAAAAAACCCGCCTCTGCTTTGTGCATTTCTGAAAACTAGCTTCTGCCTTGTGTACTTCTCCCTATGATTGAAAAAGTTTCCAATTGGTGTTGTCTTTGTGGTGTTGGATTGATTTTTTGAGCCGAATTAAAAAGGGGAAATTATCATTCTTCATTCTTCAAATTTAGTTTTGATTTCTTTTTCCCATTTTTTATGTTAATTCCATAACACACATTTTAATTTGTTCAATTGTAGGTGAAATTAGCATCAACAGATACTACCATTGATAATGGAGGGAAGGTGTTGGCCGCATGGGTGCGGTGTAAGGAACCTTATTTATAAAGAAAACAATAAAGCTAGTCAAATAGGGCAAAAAACAAGGAGAAAACAAGGGATTTAAAAAAGCTGACGTGACATTAGTTATTGCTGGCCACAAAATAGAAATTGTGCATAGAATAATTTGTAGTGTGTACTTTCAAAGTTGCATAGGTGGGATCCGGAGTATGTTATTGTAAAATATTTGGTGTTGAATTCAAATTTTGCTGATGTTAGGAATCTTAACATATTTGGAGTGTTAGGATGCCCTATTTTTATAAAAAAAGATTTTCGAAGTGGCAAAATTTTGAGGAAGTGGTAAAGAAAAAAAATTTACGTGCAAAATCATTTTATTAGAAGAATGCGTTATTGTAAATGAGTTTGAATAAAACTGAATTTTTAGAATATGGGTTCACACGTGATACTATTAGTTACACGTAATTACTTTATTTTAGTACCATATTTTTTTAGCCCTTGTTTTGTGGGAATTAAAATAGGTTTTTCAGAATATTTTGATAACATGTATGGTGAAAAAATTGTAAATTTCATGAAATATATAGTTGAAATTAATTTATAATATTGATTTTAACCCCCCATCAAATGAGGGTTTAACCCCCTTTTTTTACACCATACTTAAAAAAGAAAAAAAAACTGTTCTTAAGGTGCACTAAAGATGTAAATTTTTTCCCCAACTTAGTTATTCAATTTATATGAGGTAGAATAAAAATAATTCATCAATACTTAAGTTCATATAACGTATGCAATTATATTTTATACTAGTTTTTTGCCCGTGCAATGCACGGGTTGTTTTATTTTTTAAAGTAATGTTAGCGTTTTTAATGTTAACTATTAATGAGAGATATGTACAATGGTTCAATAAAGGTAGTTTATTTCTTAAACGAAACGTGTAGTATGTTCAATTGTATTTTATTAATTACTTTGCGAGCACAGTTGTGTGTAGCATAAGGTAAAAAACACTTTTTCTTTATATTCCTCTGATGGTAAGGTCCATATTCCTGAATATGGGCTGCTAGTGGACTAATTACGCGAGTTAGTACGGAAATTGAGGTATCTACCTTTTTAGCCTCAAGTGAAGATGTGTGTTTTGAACACAAGCACATCTTGAATTCATAATTTTAAGATAAAACAGAACTATACATACCAAACACTAAAAATGAGAACGTCTCAGTGTAAAATTATGTCAGCTGGAAATGAGCACTTTATTATTTAATTAGAGCTCACAAGCTTAGAATTAATAAAATTTATTTTTACGCTTCTTAATGTTTAATATACTTAACACATAGAGCCTACCAAAAGTAGGTATAGCAATTTAAACCGTCAAAATCGAAAACTGTTGTTAACCGAACCGAATGGGGCGAAAAAAACCGAACCGATAGTACAATGGGACGGGTATAATTTTTATTTTTATGAACCGATTTGTGGCGGTGCGGGGTATGGTATTTACGCCGTCGAACCTAAACCGAACCGATTACCCGCTAAAATAAAAAAAAAAAAAAAATTGAATTGATTATTGAGTTTTACACTACTTTTCTATCTAGCCTAAAACAAAATCCCCCTATTACATCTACATGACTCGGCCGGCCAACCCACTTACCATTAACCCATAATAATAGCATTAGTATGACAATGTATAAATGCAAACCCTACTCCCCACAGACCACAAACTCACGCACGGCTCCTTTTATTGTTAATTTTTTTCTATTGTATGTAGAAAATTCTACTTCTTCATCATACTCTAGAGCTTGTGCAACGTTTAGCGAGAAGGAAGCTGACGAAGAGGTACATTTTTTTTATTTAAATCTTAGTTAAGACCATTCTGGAATAGGTAGTATCAATGTATTTTCTACTTACATTTCTTATTTACTATATATGAATCAACTTTGAGTGTTGATCTATACTAGTAAGACTTGTGAGAAAGAATGAATCAAGTAATTTCAATGCACAACAATTAAGAATGAAGGAAGAATTTAGTATTGTTATATTTATAAGATTGTTTGTTAAATTTGTATTTTTCAATTGAAAATTTGGATAATATTTGCATTTTCGTTTGGAATATTGTGTTTTTGTTTTCATTGACTTTTTCATAAATTATTTTATATCAATTTGACAGATGAACTTATGAAAAATAATTTATTTTCGTGGTTATTAACCGAACCGAACCGTGCCGAACCGAGATACGAACCGAACCGATTTACGTGATTATGGTGCGGTTATGGTATGGTCAAAAAATTGGTGGTGCGGTTATGATTTTGGCCGAACTGACCCATAACCGAACCGTTGCCAACCGTAACCAAAAGTATCTCTAAGCTTATACTTCATATTTGTATGCTTTGAAATGAATCCATCATCATCCACCACTGCCTGTTGCAGTGCAACCACTGCATCCCCAAGTAGACTTTAACAAATAGAACACAAATCCAGTCGTGATTCAGTTTACCAATCTAAGTCCTCCCCCTTGAACTCCTTACTCAAGGCTGATAAAGAAGTTTGAAGAATCCTAATGCAAAGATCACTATTTTGTAGATGTGGTATCTGATAACCAGAAAAGTACGCGAGTGCCAAAGGTGAAAGAATAAGATCATGAGAGCAAGAAGTTCTCTAAACAATCGAACTTCTTCTTTCATAGGTAAATAGCGATGAAGAAAATAAGTAATGCAACATTTTTCTTTTAGTTCTCTTGGGCATTTGATTTTACAAAAATGCGTGACAACTATAATGAGTAAAACAAGAGTAGCAAAATGAAGAAATCAAAATGAGCATCAATTATTTTAGTTAATATTAGGGATAATGAACTGACGAATGACAAACAAATTGTTTTTCATATGCAAATGACATGGTTTGTTAAGGTACCATGAGAATGTCTTTTCAACTACAAATTTTGTAGTTTTTATACATTTACAATTGAAAGTTGGTCTAGGATTCAGTAGTACATTAAGAAAAGTTCTTAAAAGTGAATATTTCTTGTATGATTGTCATCTAGAATAAAAACATGCATGTATAATATATTTTATTTCAGTAAATTGAACTATGAAAGAGAAATTAATATGGCTTTGACATAAATGGTACATGAAGTATGACGAAGTCTTACTCGAGTTTCAACAATCATGGATAATCTCTTAATTCCTTGTAATATCCTAAGTTCACTGCAATTCTTTTTCAAATCATCATGTAAATTTGGTATCTTGCTTCCCAGAGAGTAAAATTTTATCTGCACATAAGTGAGAAGATGTCATTCATAATTCAATATTAGAGTATTTAAAGGAGCAAGTCCTTTAGACATTTCCATTTTATTGATATTCTGAAGACGAGATAAGATGTGTTGTAGGACTATAATGGGGGAATAATTGGAACCATAATACATATGTCCTAAACTTTCATTGAAGAATGGAAACAAATGTTAGGTCTACTTTTTTGAGTAGTCACAGAAATTTTACAAAAGATTAAAAGATGTGATAAAAAAGTTCATATAGAATAGTATACAGCATTGGAGTAAACTTAATGAAGTGCAATTAGAAAGTAAACAATGTCTAGGTAATGATTATGATGAAATAAGCATTTGAAAAATGGTTTGATAAATGGAATAAGTCATCAACAATGACTTCCAGATGAATATTTCTTACAATAAAAAAACGAAAAAGGAAATGCTCAATCTTATTTCCACCATCCACATAATCACATTAGAAACAATGTTTTGTTTAAGGTATGCATAAACTTCTTCCATTTTATAAAAAGCAAAATAAATAGCTATGTCATTAAATTGGTACTCAATAACATCATAATGAAACTTTTGAACTACCATAAATGGGATTTTAGTGGATTCAAGTACTAATACAAGCTTAAGAAAAATTTCAAAAAGAATATTTTAAAAAAGAAACTCCTATATGAATCCAATATGGAACAGTTGGTAGATCGTCAACACTTGCAAAATATTATCTACAGATGATATTGCTACACCAAAGTTTGACTCTAACCTGCAAAGTGAAGAGCCAATCTTCGAACTATTCATCTTTTGTCGTAAAGAAGCACTCTTCTCAAGTCGACAAGTTAGGTCTACAACAGAGACATTAGGGGTTGGGACATGAAAAGAGTTCAAGTAGTACTTTTACAGCAGCCTATAAATTCAATCAACAACTATCATTAGATATTACATAAATTTGCAGATTAATGGAAAACAGGCTTAACGAATATAGTAATCTTCCTACACTGGTTTTAAAAAGAAAAGAAGATTAAATAATTTAAAAGAATCCATTGAAGAAGAGCATGCACCTATAAGAAAAAGATAATCTTAAAATATTTTTTTGTCTATTTGATAAGTGAAATTAACTGTGGTTCTTGAAATTAGAGAATGCAATCCAATCTGAGCAAAAGGGGCAAGGGTGGTACAGCTAGCATTGGAAACAAATTCCCCTGCTTGGCTTGTAGGTTTTCTCGTGTACTCCGATGGAGCTGATATTAAAACCTTCTTAGTACCACCTTGTAGAAAAAGATCAAT
This sequence comes from Olea europaea var. sylvestris, assembly GCF_002742605.1. Taxonomy (NCBI): domain Eukaryota; kingdom Viridiplantae; phylum Streptophyta; class Magnoliopsida; order Lamiales; family Oleaceae; genus Olea; species Olea europaea. The sequence continues at coordinate 148,492 of NW_019234064.1, forward strand.
GGTGTTAAATTTGACAGTTATTCATAACATATCAGAGGAGATGAAACGACAGGCGTTTTTATGTGTTGAGGCCATGTCAATAGTAGTAAAAATGCCAGAAGATAGTTAACCCCATAATCACCCCTAAGGAATCTCTGTTAGGTCTCTATACAGGGGATTTTGAATTAGAACAGGCAGACAAAAGACTCAAATATATATATCTAGTATCAATCAGTATGCTAGTAAAGAAAAATTATCAAACTTCTGATTCGAAATTATGGTGATACGTTTTGCTACTAAATTTAATGTTCTTCCATTGTTTTCAAAAATAGCTCATGTTTGGTCCCCATTTTTTCAAATTAAAATGGGTGGATAGGTTTCTTTTGAAAATGAGTGGTTGAAAAAGGAGGAAAAAAATTTCAATTTACGAGTAATATTATTTTATGAAAACTTGTGTGATTAAAAATAGGAGAGAGAAAAATAAAATTTAATTTAATGGGGGGCCAAATGGGAGCATGGATTCATCTACAACATTGATGATTCCCTTATAGGGTCCATGAGTAGAGTCATACTCAAACATATAAGCTTGAAAGAATGATGAGCACATATTTTTTTGCCATTTTCTAAAACATCTTGAGCACTTAACTTCTTGAAAGGCAAGAAGGAAAAGAAGATATATAACCAATCGGTCACATAGAACAATACTCACACCATGTACTTAGAATCATAGTTATCAGACCCAATCCGGATGTCAACTCGGACAATGCAGTGGGTCAATGGGTCCATGGTTCAACCGGCGACTCGGTGGTTCAACCGTCGGGTCAATTCCTATCAAAAATAATATTAACTATTTTTGTTGAATAAAAAATATAATTCCATTTTTTACCAATAACTAAATTAACCTCACATTGTTTTGTTAACTAAATATTAATTTGTAGCCCAATTTCACAAATTCTAGATTATATATAGTGAAATATGAATTTGGAACAATAAACACAACAATCAATCATAATAAAACATATACGTTATACGGAAAAGTTCAATAAGATAATTTCATATACTTTAAAAATATTCTTGCAAAAGTAAAAGCATCAATTAAAAGTTAACGTAAATAAAGAACATGTGAAATTCAAGTCCAAAATGGTTTAAACAAATAATTAGCTTCTAATGTTTCATTACTACATTGCTTATGTAAAGCAAACAAGTTCATGAATAACTAAAACTGTTGATCGGACTAAATAAAAAGGAACCAACGGCAGCTTACAAATAAGTAAATAGCTTTGGTAAACAGATTACAACTAACATGTTAGAATTTATTTCTTTCAATCTGCTGACTTTCCATGTGTTAAATCAGACCCTAATTGCAATTACAGTCTATCAAATCAAAACTCCCGAACCGAACAGAACCGAACCCGACGGTTCTTCTCAAGTTAAATACCCGAACGGGTATTTGAATCAGGAACCGACGGGTATGGTTCGGTTCTCGGTTCTAGGTCAAGACCCGAAGAACCGAATCTCCGTAATTTTTTCATCCGGGTTTTACCTGGGTCAGTAGCATTCCTTAAATCTGAGGTGATTCGGACCGGACCATGGTCCGGTTCAACGGTTTCCGGTTTGAACCGGCCGGTCCGGTCCGGGTTTAATAATTATGCTTAGAATCATTAAAAAATCATCGAATGACAACACATCTATATTATCCCTGAAAGTTGCTATTCGAAGAACTAACCACCCAATATATCCAAACCCTAAAAGGATCACATATCTTACAATTATTAAAAAGAACTTTTTGACATAACCCAAGGAGCCAAAAGACATTCCGAAAACAAATGAGATAAGATACAACAAATCCTAAAACAACAAGCATCACATTAAAAAGTGATGTGCATTAAAGAAATAAGATCTGCTTGATAAACTAATCATTGATTCCAAGAAATATAGCTTTTCAAATTCTTTATTACAGCATTAAGAACTCTTCATTGCATAATTGACTGTCAAAGAAGCATAAGAGTAAAAAACTATTGTGAGTCGATTTCAATTAAATATTAAGAAAGGTCTTTAACTTGTAATAACATTGTAGTTGATAACTCTTTTTGCACAGCAATTTATGGTGGACTTAGTACCTAGATGGCTGCAACATCGGGAGGAGGATGAGGGTGAGAAAATTACTCCAGGAAGGTTATGAGTTAAAAAAGTGCTTTTGGAATATCAACTAAAAATGGCAATTCTAGAAACATTCAACTTAGATCTTAAACAAATTCCTCGAACTTGACATTATTTCACTTGTGAAAATTTCAAAAAAAAATTAAAAATGGATGAGATTATTAAAATAAGATATAAGTTAGGTCCTTACCCTTTTTTTACCCTATTTTCTTTTGTTATGACAAATATTTACTACTAATAAGTATTCTAGTTGGCCATCCTAATGCAAAAACAAAAACCAATATTAGTCTTCTGCTGCAACTCAAAGTCATCATAACAACATTCATTGCAATTAATCACCACAAAATTAAGAAGCTAACATTCTGTCTAAACTTCAAAGATATTCGAACTATGATCCGACTATATTTCCTCCTTTGTCTAGCTTTAACTATTTGTAAAAACAAAGAACTCAAGATGTAAATTCATTCATCCAAATAAACTAAAGCACACTATTTTTCTATTTTTAGAAATGAGAAAAAATTATCCTCGACTGCACCTTGTCTTCCCCACTATTACCATTTCCTTTATGGCTTCTTATACAATCCAATGACTCTTTTTCAACCCCCTGAATATCATAACACATAAATTATACACGAAACCCAAAAAAGAAAAAAAGAATAGAAAAAGATCCTATTTTCAGATATTAGATACTACCATGACTTTAGGCTGCTCACCAAATATAGAAATTTATGTCTACATGTGATACTATCAGCTTGTTTGGGAGTGATTTTTTGCCCCAAAAAATTGATTTTTTAACCGTTATTTCACTATTCCAGTCGTCATATTTGACTTCTTCTCTCTCAGATGGACCCCACTTTTCTCCTAACGGTAAAAAAATTAATTCTCAAAATCAATCCCAAACAGGCTCTATATCATAAATTTACATGACAATATAATAGAGTAGGACGATAAAATTCTTTTCATGTTTCCTTCACCCAATTTAGCATTGTTAGTCAAAGAAACAAATGAAGAACTGACCCTTAAAAATGTTTTTTACTTTCCAGCTTTTACTGAAACCTTAAGAAAGTGGGGGTGTAATTCAATAACCTTTGCACAATTTTGTAGGGCTTACCTTATCCTCCCAAGAGACATTCGTATGGCGTACGGTTGCTATAGTAGAGCAGAAGCCGTTGAATGAAGCAGCTGTGAACCAAACCCAACATAAATATTGACAACTTCATATAGATTAAAAAAAAATGATGAAATAAGATGGGATTTACGGAACCGGTACCTCATTCATAGCCCATAGGTTCATTCGGTCTTGGGGTGCTCATCCATTTTCGATATCACAGTTCTCCCCACCACCTGTTGATATTATAAATGTTTGGTACATGAGTGAAGTTACATTCTATCATGAAAATCACAAAGAAGCAAAAGAAAGCTTTTTTTACTATCAATAAACAAAAAGAAACAATCTGATCAAGGAATGACTTACCTGCAATCAGAAGAAGTGGGAACTAAAGGATTGGGTTTTAAAAATTCAGAATCTTGACTCGACCTCTCCTTCGACACAAATTAGGAACTGATTTTGAGAGTCGGATTATTTGGGATTTCTTGCTACAATCCGGACAGAAAGAGTGAGATTAGGGTTAGAATAAAGAGAAAAGGTACAAAAGGCACATATCCATATACCATAGATATTTTGACGAACAATTATAGTATTCGAATATGGTGTGAAAACGAGGGTAGAGAAATGAACAATAAAGGCCACATTCACTCTTTTCTTCAAGTGCATAGATTCTCAAGTGGAATCGGTTTGAAACAAGTCTAATGTGAAAATGGCCCCAACAATAAACAGTAAAATCTCATCCTCTCTTTTATAGTAGGTAAGATATGCACTGTAATAACATATAATTAATTTCACTTAGAATAAAATATGCATGGTAAGAAAATATATATCATAGCTCATACTATATAAATTGAATAATTAAGTTAAAAACTAGGGAAAATGTTATATCTTAGGAATAATTTTTTTCTCCCAAATATGGTGTCAAAAAAATAAAAAATGGTTAAACCCTTGTTTGATGGGGATTAAAATGAATGTTATAAATTAATTTCAACTACATATCTCATGAAATTTAAAACTTTTAATCATACATTTTAACAAAATATTCTGAAAACCTATTTTAATTCTCACAAAACAAGGGCTAAAAAAATGTGTTACTTAAAATAAAGTAATTACAGGTAACTAATAGCACTCCGTGTGAACCCATATTCTAAAAATTCAGTTGTATTCAAATTCATTTATAATAACATATTCTACTAGTAAAATAACTTTGTACATTAATTTTAAAAAAATTATTTTTTTACCACATCCTCAAAATATTACTACTACGAAATCATTTTTTATAAAATGGGGCATAGTCACACACCAAATACGGGGTGCTCATCCATTTTCGATATCACAGTTCTCCCCACCACCTGTTGATATTATAAATGTTTGGTACATGAGTGAAGTTACATTCTATCATGAAAATCACAAAGAAGCAAAAGAAAGCTTTTTTTACTATCAATAAACAAAAAGAAACAATCTGATCAAGAAATGACTTACCTGCAATCAGAAGAAGTGGGAACTAAAGGATTGGGTATTAAAAATTCAGAATCTTGACTCGACCTCTCCTTCGACACAAATTAGGAACTGATTTTGAGAGTCGGATTATTTGGGATTTCTTGCTACAATCCGGACAGAAAGAGTGAGATTAGGGTTAGAATAAAGAGAAAAGGTACAAAAGGCACATATCCATATACCATAGATATTTTGACGAACAATTATAGTATTCGAATATGGTGTGAAAACGAGGGTAGAGAAATGAACAATAAAGGCCACATTCACTCTTTTCTTCAAGTGCATAGATTCTCAAGTGGAATCGGTTTGAAACAAGTCTAATGTGAAAATGGCCCCAACAATAAACAGTAAAATCTCATCCTCTCTTTTATAGTAGGTAAGATATGCACTGTAATAACATATAATTAATTTCACTTAGAATAAAATATGCATGGTAAGAAAATATATATCATAGCTCATACTATATAAATTGAATAATTAAGTTAAAAACTAGGGAAAATGTTATATCTTAGGAATAATTTTTTTCTCCCAAATATGGTGTCAAAAAAATAAAAAATGGTTAAACCCTTGTTTGATGGGGATTAAAATGAATGTTATAAATTAATTTCAACTACATATCTCATGAAATTTAAAACTTTTAATCATACATTTTAACAAAATATTCTGAAAACCTATTTTAATTCTCACAAAACAAGGGCTAAAAAAATGTGTTACTTAAAATAAAGTAATTACAGGTAACTAATAGCACTCCGTGTGAACCCATATTCTAAAAATTCAGTTGTATTCAAATTCATTTATAATAACATATTCTACTAGTAAAATAACTTTGTACATTAATTTTAAAAAAATTATTTTTTTACCACATCCTCAAAATATTACTACTACGAAATCATTTTTTATAAAATGGGGCATAGTCACACACCAAATACGTTAAGATTCCTAACATTAACAAAATTTGAATTCAACAACAAATATTTTACAAATACGCATTCTTCACCCAACCTATGCACCTTTGAAAGTACACTAGATTATTCTGCGCACAATTTCTGTTGTATACAATAACAAATGCCACATCAACTTTTTTTAGATCCCTATTTTCACTCTATTTTTTGTCTTGCTTGAGTACCTTTATTGATAAAAAATGAACTTATATCGTAAGAGGTTGACCTCAAAATGCATAGAGATTGGAAGTGGATTCTGAGAACTAATCATCGATAGTATTGGATTTAAATGTACTTCTCCTATCAATTGATATCAAATGAATAATATTATTTGCATTCACTCACTACCGTAATCGTCCTATGTGTGGCGGTTAGTGATTTAATATATTTGGGAAGAAAAAACTACCACATTAATACATCAAATCACAAACCTCCATATCAAATGTGTTGTAAGGCGACTACTGCAGTAAGCTTACTCAAATCAAATATATTGATATCATGTGGTTCACATAATTAATTGGGACGACTAGTAGAGAGAGGATGACCCCTGCTATATCGAGCGACCCCCATTATGTCGGGTAGCGCCTATCATGATATGACGACTACCGCAGTGTCAGCTCAACCGATGCTACCTTCTCTTGCTCGTAAGGTACAGACAGTTTTGGCATGTTAGATGATGCTCATCATATTAGAGTTCTAATTGCTATGCTAGTCCGACCCCCACCACGTGAGGAGCGATTGTAGTCTACCCGAACAACATTAGAATCAGTCAACAAGCATCCAAACGGTTATCATTAAACCCATTACCTGGGTAACCGAATAAATGGAAAAAAAATGGTCTGAGGAATAGGTAGGTCTTATGAGGACACGTGGATGACAACTGCCCGATGGTTACGTGATGCTAGACTGATGGGGACACGTGGATGGCGACTGCCCAACGATTACGTGATGCCAGACGCCTATAAATATCCCATGAGCGTTTCAGGTAAAGAAGGTTCTTTCTTTTTCCAGAAAAAATTCTTTCCTCTGTCATTACTACAATTTTTTAAAAACCCTTATCTAAAAATGATTATTGATTCTCACGTTGGAGGTAAAACAAGGGAGGCATCCCCAGCCTCTTTTTGTAGGATCAACGGAGGACAAGAGACTGCTCTTTCACTAAAAGAGCTACGAAGTTACACCAAAACTTGTCTGTGGAAAATCTTCATCAAACATAAAAACTATGTCGAGAAGACGAACTAGGGGCGATACACGTATGGTTACTAACACTGCAGAGTCGGAGTCTATCGCCAGGGTCAAGATCCACAGTCTCAACCTCAATATGTGACACAAAGCCAATGTAACCTTCTGGAGGCCTAGTTAGCCACTGTGATAACTCTCTTGCAAAGTCAGACATCAAGAATAGCTGGTCCATCCCACAATATACCAAAAGCACCGTTGCAAGACATAAATGGGCAACCCCAGGCAAACCATTTAGTTGTCCCACCAGTCATTCAGAAAATCGTTGTCGACCAAGGGTCACATGAAGTTACACATATACAGGTCACGCGTCCTATGGCAGACTGGAGCGTAGGATGGAAGAAATAATGTCCCAAAAGATTGACGATATGTTGTCAAGGAGGAAGGACGGGCGAAGGCGGATGGTTTTGGAAGAAGACTCGTTCGCCCCAGAAATCACTGTAGTCCCTCTACCAAATGGTTTCAAACAGCCAATGATAGAAGTGTATGATGGAGTCACTGATCCACTTGATCATCTACGCACTTTTGTTGATTTGATGAGACTGTATGAAGCCCCATATGTCGTGATGTGTTGGTCCTTTCCACCGACGCTAAGAAGAGAAGCAAGAGATTGGGTAGCCACTCTGGTGCCACGATCAATTAAAACATTTGATGAGCTCTCCAGAAGCTTTGTAACATATTTTATGAGTAGCAAGAGAAAGAGAAATACTGCCATAGGACTAATGTAAGTTGTTCAAGATAAAGATGAGTCATTGCAAGATTATTTGGCTAGGTTAGTCAGGCAACATTGGGCATAAAGGATCTTCAGATGTCAGCGGTAGTCATTGCATTGATGAATGGGACGTGGAATCGGGCTTTTAAGATGTCACTCTCAAAAAATTCCCCGGAGTCAATGCATGAACTGTTGAAAAAGGGAGACAAGTATGTAGACGTCGAGGAAGCAGAGAGGGTCACGAAAAACCTTTGGGAAGGATAAGAACCAGAAACTCACAAGCGAAAATCACATGAGGAGAGGAAATTTGCTGATAAGAATAAGTTGAAAAACCAGCATGTGAAGAGAGGGTACGTACAGAATCACTCAATTAAACAAGGCGAGAAGAGATAAAAACCTTCACCCCTCTAAACGCTCCACGGGTTAAGGTATTGATGGAAATTCGCAACATGAAGAAGCTCAATTGGCCGAAGCCCATGGCAGCCTTCGCTAACAAGAGAGATAAGAGCAGGTATTGTCAATTCCACAGGGATCATGGACATGATACGGAGGAATGTATCCACTTGAAGGAGGAGATCGAGCACCTATTGACATGGAGACTTTTGACTAAGTATGTGAAGAACGATCGAGGCAAATAGAAAGTTGACGATCGACCACCACCTAGGGCCAGAGTAATAAATGTGATAACTGGAGGAATTACAGCAGGCGGAGACTCTAATTCAGCTAGGAAGGACTATGCTTGCACTATTGGGGTTTGCTCCATCCAAGAGAAGGCCAGGTTTCACCAAAATATTACTTTCAATGAAGAAGATCTAATTGGAGTGGCAACGTCCCATGATGATGCTTTGGTGATCGTCAGTGACAGCAGATTTTGATGTAAAAAGGGTTTTGATCGATGGTGGTAACGAGGCAAATGTCCTTACTTGGGAAGCATTTGTGGGATTGAAAATTTCTCTTGAAAAATTAAAAGCTATCTCCACTCCCCTTCAAGGATTCGGAGGAGCCACTATTATACAGAGGGAGCTGTAGAACTTTCAGTGACGTTGGTTACATATACAACAAGCGTGGTGATCCTATCAAACTTCCTTGTTGTTAAGACCCCCATGGCGTACAATGCAATATATGGTCGACCTCTGTTAAATGTCGTAGGTGCAATTTCTTCCACTTATCATCAAGTTATGAAGTTCCCAACTAGCAGCGCGTAGGATGTGTGAGAGGTGATCAGCAATCTTCGAGAAGGTGCTATGTTGATAGTATATAAGTAAGGGGATCACCGCTGGTTATGACGTTGGATTTTGAGCCCCCAAGGGGGCGAATTGAGCCACTTGACATGATAGAAAAAATTTTGATAAGGGAAAGACGTAAATTCAGCATTGGGATGAACATAAGGCCAGAAGAAAAAGAAGAATTAGTGAAGTGTTTGTCTAATAATTTAGATGTTTTTGCATGAAGCCCAAGCGATATCCCAGGGATCAGTCCATCAGTCACTCAGCACCACCTTGGTATTTCACTGGGAACAAAGCCTGTAAGGCAAAAGAAGGAGAATCTTGCTCTGGAGCGACAGGCTGCGGGGAAGGCAGAAGTTGAAAAGTTGTTGCATGCAGGATTTGTCAGGGAAGTACAGTACCCAGAATAGTTGGCCAATGTTGTTCTCATGAAAAAATCGAATGGGAAATAGCGCATGTGCGTGGATTACACTGCTTTGAACAAAGCATGTCCCAAAGATTCATATCCGCTACCTAAGATAGATCATTTGGAGGATACCACATCGGGTCATGAACGACTAAGTTTTCTGGATGCCTTCTCCGGGTATCACCAGATCTCTATGGTCGAGTCGGACCAGGAGAAAACATCCTTCATAATTGACTAGGGAACATACTGCTTCACAGCTATGCCATTCGGCTTGAAAAATGCTAGAGCAACTCATGAAAGAATGGTGAATAAAGTCTTCAAAGACTTGATTGGAAATATAATCGACACTTATGTTGATGATTTGGTCGTCAAAAGTATTAAAGTTGATAATCACGTAGCTGATCTGCGGAAAGTGTTCGACATGGCTCGATGGAATAGGCTGATATTCAATATTGAGAAGTGTGTTTTTGGAACAGCAGGTGGAAAGTTCCTAGGTTTCATGATTTCACAAATAGGCATCGAAGCAAATCCAAATAAGATCCGAGCTATCCTAGAGATAAAAAGCCCCTCAAGCAAAAGGGAGGTCCAGCAGCTCACGGGACGGGTAGCGGCACTAAATTGTTTCATGAGTTGAGCAGCTGATAAGTGCTACCACTTCTTCAAGGTAATTGAGGGCTCAAACAACTTTGAATGGACCAAGGAGTGTGAAGAATCCCTCGAATCCTTGAAGCAATTGCTCCAGCAGTCCCCAGTCGTGAATAGCCCATGTGCAGGACGTGTTATGTTTATATTTAGCCATTTCAAAGCAAGCAGTCAACGCAGTGCTCGTGAAATAATTTCCAAAGTCACAAAAGCCAGTGCATTACATAAGCCAAGTGTTGAGAGGTACAAAATCCAGGTATAGCCTTGCAGAGCAGTTGGTATTTCCATTGATTATGGCCGTCAGAAAGTTAAGGATGTATTTTCAATCTCATATAGTACAAGTCATGGCAGATTAGCCCGTCAAGCAAATTTTGCATCGATCCGGGAAGCCCGAAGGATGTCAAAATGGGCAGTCGAATTAAGTGAATTTGACATCGAATTCAAACCGAGGTCGGCTTTTAAAGCGCAAGCTTTGGCGGACTTTATTGCGGAGCTTACGGCCCGCTTGACCAACCCGGGGGGTATGAGGAAGTTTGAAAAATCTTTGTGGATGGATCCTCACATAGTGAAGGATCCAGAGCAGGCATTATTATGATAGGACTAGGGTCCGAGGAACTGGAATATTAATTACATTTGATTATGATCTGTAGGACCTTTTGATGTACTACTGTCGTTTCGTAAAAATGATGGTGCCCATTTTCCTAAACACGATGTATAAGGTGAGAATCAAACTTCTAACATTATAAATCGTGTTTGGTTTTGACTTTTTAGTTTAAAATGAATAAGAAGATAAACTTCATTATATACAATTCATCGTGCTCGCTAATAATATTATATTTTTGCTATTTAAGCTCGAAATAAGTTTGAAAATATGATTTATGATCTGAGAAACCTGAATTCTATTACTACCACCAAAATAAAGCTTTTTATCAGTAACATAGAAGTTAGTAAAGATATGATTTTTATTAGTAACATAGAAGCTAGTGAACAAGTTCGAATAAACGAAATATTTCTCTAGTTAGAAGACGAGAAGTCAATCAAACACGGAGCCTTTTAAGTTAAATAATTTATAACATTTTAAATTGTGTTTGGGTTGCTTTCAAAATATTTTCACTTTAAACAAATCTATAGAAAATCTAGTATATGATGAAAAAAGAGATATAAATCTGTAAAACGACTCCAGTCATTTTAAACGATTACAGTCGTTTCATTTTCTTTTTACAACTGAAAACAACTCCAATCGTTTTAAACAACTTTAATCGTTTTAAGAGAAAACGACTTCAATTGTTTAAACAACGTGGGTCGTTTTTCATTCATCATTTGTTATATAAAATAAAAGAACATGAAAATCAATATCCGACATTCATAAAACACAAATTAGGTATGAATTATGATAAAAAAGTCATAACATAAAGCATACATTGTAACATATCTGGGATTGTGCTCCACTACACTCTGTTATAGTACACTGAATTCAATTTTTAAGTATACGACTTACAATTGATTTTAATAAGTTAAATCATCATGTATAATGAAAGAGTCAATTGTAATTCTAACATTTTAGAATGTATTTGATTTCAACCTATTTCGTCCAAAATGTACAGGAAGACGAATTTTGTTATTACAACTCATAGTGCTCAACTAAGTAGTTTGAGGATATCATATTCAATCTTAAGTATGCATTTTACAATTGGTTTCGATTATTTAAAACATTATTCATAATAAAAAATGTGACATTCAAAATTTTAACAATTTAAACTGTGTTTGATTTTAACATATTCGTGTGAAGACGTATAGGAAGGTGAACTTCACCGTCATACTCCACTACACACTGTTCAAATATATCTCATTCGATTTTTATGCATACGACTTATATTTTGATTTTGATAAATTAAATCATCATGTATAATGAAAGATAATATGTTAGTTAAACTTCTAAACTTTCAGATTGTGTTAGATTTCAACTTATTTCATTTAAAAAGAAGTGTAGGAAAATGAGCATCTTTTTATACAATTCATTGTGCTTCACTGCACACAGTTCAAGTATACCATATTCGATTTTGAGTTACATGACTTGCAATTGATTTTGAACAAGTTAAACTATCATTTATAATGAAAGAAAACATGTCTTTCAAACTTCAAACATTTTAGTATATGCTTGATTTCAACATATTTCATTTAAAAACATATAGGAAGGGAAACTCATCACTTTACTCCATTACACATTGATCAAGCATACAATATCAGTATTTAAGCGTACGACTTACAATTGACTTTAGTAAGTTCATGTATAATGAAAAACGAGAGACTAATCAAATAAGGAATCTTTTAAACCATATTTGATTTCAATCTATTTCGTTTAAAAATGTAGTGGAAGATGAAGTTCATCATATACAATTTATCGTGCTCCACTGCATATTGTTCAAGTATATTGTATTCAATTTTAAGTACATGACTTACAATTAATTTTGAATAAGTTAAACTATTACGGATAATAAAAGGTGAGATATCATTCAAACTTGAAAGTGATAAATGAAAAACGATTTCAACGGTTTAAAATGAAAAAAGTCATTTTTCTTTTAAAAAAAGTTTCTGATTGTAATCTAAATGGATTTTCTATTTGCTTTAAGTTGGTTGCGACCATACAAATCACAACAAGAGGCTTTTATAAAATGAAAAATGACTCTAGTCGTCTAGAGTCGTTGTAAACGATTGCAGTCATTTTTCTCATAAATCGACTGGAGTTGTTTTGGATGACTAGAGTCGTTTTGAGAAATAAATGACTGTAGTCGTTTAAATCAACTAGAGTCAATTTTCGTCGTTCATTTTTTCTGAAAATGTTATAGAAAGAATATTATAGTTAATTATGTAAAGGACATTTAGGACTTGTCAACAATATAGAAAAGAATAATTTAGACATTTTAGCATAAAAGAGGCTTTAAAAACTGATTTGGAGTGAGTAAGGTCTCAAAATGTTTCGAAAGACCAGGCCTTTCTTAAAAATCCCCCAAACCCTATGACCCTTCGCCTCCAGTAACTTTTTATTTTTCGATCTTATTCTTTTTCTGGGATTTTTTTTTCCTTCTGTTCTTTTTGTTTCAGTNTTTTTTTTTTTTTTTCCCTACAGTGTCCTCTTTCTGGGTATGGGATAGAATACTGTACAAAATTTACGAATCATTTAATATAAGATATAGCATGGGTTTTAGGGATTTTTGAAAGAAGTCCATTGTTCTTATAATATAGGTCTTGGAAGTAAGGAAAGTTATGAGGAGATTGAAGATGTGAATATCTTCTTGCCATTGCCGTTACTTTGATTTAACTTTGGTGGACTTTTTCATGCATATATTCAAATTAAGAAATGAATTATCTCTTGCCTTAGTTAGAGGCATTTAGTGCAACAGGGTATTTATTAGTTTGCACATGAATACGAGCATTGTCAAATTTAAGTAGTACTGATCAGTGGGGTTCTTGGAGAATTTCTTGGAGGGAATGCGTTTGCCTATTATGATTTCATCCTATTTTATGGTGTGTGTGCGAAGACTAGGAATGGTGTTGAGCTAGTTTTAATCGTAAACATAAAAGAGATTGAATTATATTGAGTGAAGTAATCGAAAGGATACAAACTTTCACGGTTTAGTTCTGGAGACTTCTTGATAAAAGAGCAGGATGCACACGTGTTAAAGGCTTAAAGCTTGATTGAGTAATGTCACTTCATATATTTGTTCTGTAAGCTGTTCATGTATAGTTCAAAAACATATTTTGACCTGATATTGACGAGATTTGAAAACCGTTGCTTAATTACAAGTATAGTATGTGCTATCATTAAACTGCAAGTCACTTTCTGTAAATCTATTAAGCAGAAATTTGATTGATCTGATGTTTTATTTTTATTAACAGGATAAAACATCCAATGCATTTTTAGAGATGGCAAATACTGAGAAGGAAATGCATTTGCATACTAACAGCGAAAATGCTTCAGATCCTATAACTGCCGAGGACACGGTGCCTTTACATTCTAATGCCTTATGTTCAAAGAAAAAACAATCAGAGACTCCAAAAGCAGTTCTCAGGCGATCCAGCCGTCTTATGAGTTCTGTAAAACCTATTCAGAGCCAAGTCCCTGTTCCTGTTGCCCAGCATGTAGATCTCGTCGACAATGAAGAAGAAGAAGAAGAGCCAAATGTTCAGCAAGTTAGTGCTATGCCAATCATGGTTGAAAGAAGTGTGGAAGAAAATGCTGACCATATTGTTCGATCTATTGATGAATATGACTCTGAGGTTGCTTTCCCTTTCTAACTGTAATGCTTTACTCCGTATTGGACAATACCCAAAAAATAAAAATAAAAATCAGAATATTTTCCTAATATTGTTTAATTCAAATTATCCAACATGACAATACTCTTATCTTTTTGATGAATTTATGTGCATAATCAGAACGGTAAACAGGTTACTGAAAGACCAATTAAGTGCCCCTCTGCTAGTGTGAACTACAAAAGATTATACTTTGACTCACAAAAGAAGGTGATGATAATTTGAAGTTTCTACCGAAGATAAATCTGGTCTGTTCCTATTTTGACCATCTTCTTTTAATGTGTAGATTGATTTCTTATTGGAGGAAAATTTACGGCTAGTCAAGAATTTGGAATTTTGTCGTGGAAAGATTGAAGTGGTACTCCTTAACTAGATCTTATATGTTAAATATGTTGTTTCATCTTGTTATTTCTGGTCATTTGCCTGTTAATGTAACTGTAAGAAAAGTCGGTCATGGTGATATTTGGAAGATTTTTGTGATTGTGTTGTTTAACCGCTTAGAAAAGAAAATATATGACTTGAATTTCGGATCGTTTTGGTCAGACTAATAACCTTCAAGTAGTCATTCATGGGGCAAAGCTTTGTCCCAAGTTATTATCCTTCTTTTTTAATTTATTTTTTATTTTTTCCCGTTTTGAATAATGTCCGATTCTTGCTGTCTTTTTGCATTACATGTCTTCTGCATACATTGGAGGAAAGGTCTCCACTGAATAGTAAGCACAAATAAAATGTTCTAAGCAATTTATTTAAAGCCTCTGATTCATCATTTCTTTAATGAATTTGGTGTTTTGAGTCATAATTGTTTAATTATCTTACTCAAGTTTTATCCGGTGAATCCTCCATTTCAATTGACAGATTCAAGGTTACACTTGTATTTCAGAATTATGCTTCTGTATTTAATGTTTCAGATATAACTTATGTTTTCTGATTTCATTCTAGTACTTATATTGTTTTACTAATGTTTATTTAGCCCCTATTTGACAACCATTATTTTAGAACTATTTTTTCTCATGCTCATTTTCAATCTTATATTCTCTCAATAAAATATTCTCCATGTAAATCTAAACCTTTTTCCTACTTTTTAACCACACAATCTCCAAAAATTTACCATTCAAAAACTCATTCTTCCGAAAAAATGGTTGTCAAACGGGGGCATAAACTTCAGTATTTTTTATTCATAATGTTGGGAGTTATCAATGTCATCAATTACAGTATGAGAAGATGAAGGATGTTATGGCTAGTCCAGAGGACGTGATTTTGATCAACAACTCAGGAAAGGCAACTGAACACACAGCAAATTTATTACCTCAAATGATGGCGGGAAATTGCAGCTCTCTGACTGCTGTCGCTGCTCCTGATGCTGTTGATGATCTTAAGAAATCTGTTAAGCAAAGGAAGTACAGTCACAAAGAGAAAAAGACTAAGTCTTGATGTTGCTTAGTACTTTTTGTTACTACAACGGTAGTTTAGGTAGCCTTCAAACTTAAATCCTTGAGGTTTCATTTTCTGGATGAGCAAATCTTTGTAGTAATAACTCTATGTCTTCTCTTTTTGAATGTTTTGCAAACTATGTAATGGTACTATGTACTATTGAATAGAATTCATGGGTTGATGAGAAGAATGAATGTTCTTTTTCTCAGAAATATAATGCTGAATCTGACAATTTCTTGTTAGATTCCTGGGTTTGAGGTTTATTTACGAATAGTTGTGCTTGTATTTGATGACCGAAGATGCATTTTTGTCAGTTTTTATTGAATTTCTGGGCTCTTTCATGTTGCTTCGTAATTCTGAACAATTATTTACAGAACCGGCATGAAAATCTGATAGAAGACAACTGTTATGTGCATTGTTCAGGAACATGAGTCGTAGATGATAATGCTCCATATAACCCACGGAAGCTCAAGGTAAGATCACTCTCCGAGCTTGTGTCTCGTGTTATTTAGGTGTTGAGGGAGGTGCTTTACAAGGAATGAACATGGACTGACTTGTGTGAATTGTGCAAAAAATGGTTGAACATTGAAATTTCGCCACTGGAGAGTACCAAAAGCACGAATTCAGAGCGAATAACATCAATTCAATTGGAATACTGTGTCTATTAATGAGGATTCCGTGAATTAGAGTGAGAGGCAGGAGAGTGTTTAGTTGGCAACACGCTTTATGGCTCATGAGATTGTGTAATGTGCATCAAACTAAAAACTTAGATATGATCCAAAAATATGTGGCTGCTGGGATACGAGCCCAAGTCCCCAGGGCCACAACGTGGAATTCTTATCACTAAACGACAGCCACTTTTTGTTGGCTAGTGTCCAAAAGGCATATTTTGACTAAACGTAATGTGTGAAAAATAAATTTACTTGCGAAGAAATTTTTTATTTTCGCACTCTTAAATTATCGGGAAGGTAACAGTAGATTGAAGAGAAATACTACCTGCACCTGTACAGGCACACACATGTGGGGTCCACCCCCATGTGAGATGCCCTGTACAGGCTCTGTGTAACTGGGACTGTGTAGGAGTCATTTCTCTAAATTGAAAGGTTAGTTGGAAAGGCCAATTCATTCCAGCCCAAAAGACCTTTATCTTCAAGAATCACAAACTGCTGGTTCTCGCTTAACACAACATCCATGGCCACTGTTCTTACTTACTCTTCCTCTCTTCTCTTCACCTCTCAAACTTCAAAACTTTCTTCTTTCTATCCTCTTCCACGCCCTTCTCT
>NW_019234064.1:166481-168008 GCF_002742605.1 Olea europaea var. sylvestris
ACATCGCATTGTACCCTGTTTGCATCTGACGTCTGAAATATTATTTGAATTTCGTTATCGTAGGCCTGTGGCTGATTGGGCCAAGAGCTCTCGTGTAAAGCAATTTCTATTTATCAGCAGTGCTGGGATTTACAAGCCAACTGATGAGCCTCCTCATGTTGAAGGGGTAAAATTTAAGCAAATTCTCACATTTATAACTGAAATGGACAAGGTTTTCAGTAACTATAATCTTGATATTACAGGATGTAGTCAAAGCAGATGCTGGCCATGTTGGAGTTGAGAAATATATGTCAGAGATCTTCGAAAATTGGGCAATATTCCGTCCACAATACATGATTGGCTCAGGCAACAACAAAGATTGCGAGGAATGGTTCTTTGACCGTAAGTGCATAATAAGTTAAAATCTTGTTTATTACAGTGTTGAGTTGTACCACGTATATCGAATATGCACTACTTGCGCTGCTTCTGCCTAAGCTCTATGCTGAGGGACATTCATCAATTCATTACAGGTATAGTCCGGGGAAGGCCAGTCCCAATTCCTGGCTCTGGGATGGAGCTAACTAACATTGCTCATGTCCGGGATTTATCATCCATGCTTACTTTGGCTGTTGAAAATCCATCTGCTGCAAGTGGTAACATCTTCAACTGTGTTAGTGATCGTGCTGTGACGTTGAATGGAATGGCGAAACTGTGTGCTCAAGCTGCCGGGCTCCCTGTTGAGATAGTAAATTATGATCCGAAAGCAATTGGAGTCGATGCAAGGAAAGCATTTCCTTTCCGCAACATGGTATGGCTTGACCTGATTTTATCATCATAAACTATATCCTTACGTGGGTTCTCTTCTAATAGGTTAATTTATTAGGTGGAATAGTCTAATGCTCTCGTGATCTCAACATCATTCTCGTGTCTACTCAACATAGGGCTTTGTGTTTGCCCATCTCATCATATCCCACAAATATCATCATGGTTCCCCTCAAGTAAAGATCTGTTTTGTCCATCTTCTTTCGACTAAGAAAATTACTGACTTCTTCAAATTCTATCCCTCCTCGAGCAATGTCTTGTCAAATCTTTATAATTTATCAAATTATGTAAAGACAGTGCTATAACAATATTAGGCCAATTGCACATTTTGTAATTATGACTACTGTACTTCTGCAGCATTTCTATGCTGAGCCACGAGCTGCGAAGGAGATTCTTGGGTGGAGGGGTACGACAAACCTTCCAGAAGACTTGAAGGAGCGATTCGATGAATATGTCAAGATTGGAAGAGACAAGAAAGAAATAAAATTTGAGCTTGATGATAAGATCCTTGAATCCTTGAAAGTACCAGTGGCTGTTTGATTCAAGTTCATGGAAGTAGAAGGCATTTTAGTCTGATATAAAGCTATAGATATTGCAAACAGTTCATCCAATTTTGATTATTCTGATAAAAACAAATACTAATGCCAAATAAGGTGAATCTTCTTATAATCGTCAATTTTGTTAAGTCATCGACAACTTAGTATCATCAATGGACAAAAAAATTGA
>NW_019234065.1:0-2417 GCF_002742605.1 Olea europaea var. sylvestris
CGCCGGGGGCAATTTCGTTGTTTTTCTTGACTATGTCAATATGGGCTGAAATTTAGCAGGATGATCGGAAATAAAAATCGCGCTAGGGCAATTTCGTCATTTTTCGCGACTGGGTCGGAATTGGCTAAAATTTGAATGGTTGATCAGAACCAAAAATCGCGCCGGGGGCGATTACGTCTTTTTTCTTGACTGTGTCGGAATGTGCTGAAATTTAGCAGGTTGATCGGAAATAAAAATCGCGCCGGGGGCAATTTCGTCATCTATCACAACTGTGTCGGAATGGGCAAAAATTTGACCGGTTGATCGGAAACAAAAATCGCGCCGGGGGCAATTTCGTCATCTTTCGCGACTGTGTCGGAATGGGCTAAAATTTGACAGGTTGATTGAAACCAAAAATCGCGCCGGGGGCAATTTCGTCATTTTTTCTAATGGTGTCGAAATGGGCTCAAATTTGACAGGCTGATCGGGAACAAAAATCTCGCCCGGGGCAATTTCGTCATTTTTCGCGACGGTGTCGGAATTGGCTCAAATTTGACAGGCTGATCGATAACAAAAACTACGAGGGGGGCAATTTCGTCATTTTTCGCGACTGTGTCGGAATTGTCTAAAATCTGACAGGTTGATCGGAAACAAAAATCGCGTAGGGGCAATTTCATCATTTTTCGCAACGGTGTCGGAATGGGCTGAAATTTGACAGGTTGATCGGAAATAAAAATCACGCCGGAGGAAATTTCATCATTTTTCGCGACTGTTTCGAAATTGACTAAAATTTGATTGGTTGTTTGGAAACAAAAATCGCGCCGGGGGCTATTTCGTCATTTTTCGCGACTGTGTCAGAATTGGCTAAATGTTGACAGGTTGATCTGAAACAAAAACGGCGTCGGGGGCAATTTCGTCATTTTTTACGACTGTGTCATTATGGGCTGAAATTTGGCAGGTTGATCGGAAATAAAAATCGCGCCGGAGGCAATTTCGTCATTTTTCGCGACTGTGTCGAAATTGGCTAACATTTGACTGGTTGTTCATAACCAAAAATCGCGCCAGAGGCAATTTCGTCATTTTTCGCGATTGTGTCGGAATGGGCTAAAGTTTGACAGGTTGATCGAAAACAAAAATCGCGCCGGGGGCAATTTCGTCATTTTTTTCCAATGGTGTCGGAATGGGCTCGAATTTGACAGGCCAATCGGGAACAAAAACTGTGAGGGGGGCAATTTCATCATTTTTTGCAACTGTGTCGGAATTGGCTAAAATTTGACAGGTTGATCGGAAACAAAAATCGCGCAGGGGCAATTTCGTCATTTTTCGTGACGTTGTTGGAATGGGCCAAAATTTGGCAGGTTGATCGAAAATAAAAATTACGCCGGAGGCAATTTCCTCATTTTTCTTGACTGTTTCGGAATTGACTAAAATTTGACTGGTTGACCGGAAACAAAAACCGAGCCAGGGGCAATTTCGTCATTTTTCGCGACTTTGTCGGAATTGGCTAAATTTTGACAGGTTGATCTGAACCAAAAATCGTGCCGGGGGCAATTTCGTCATTTTTCGCGACTGTGTCAATATGGGCTGAAATTTGGCAGGTTGATTGGAAATAAAAATCGCGTCGAGGGCGATTTTGTCATTTTTCGCGACTGTGTCGAAATTGGCTAAAATTTGACAGGTTGATCGGAAACAAAAGCAGCGTCGTGGGTAATTTCGTCATTTTTTCCAACGGTGTCCGAATGGTTTCAAATTTGGCAGGCTGATCGGGAACAAAAACCGCGCCGGGGGCAATTTCGTCATTTTTCGCGACGGTGTCGGAATGGGCTAAAATTCGACAGGCTGATCGAAAACAAAATCCGCGCCGCACCGGGGGGCAATTTCGTCATTTTTCGCGACGGTGTCGGAATGGGCTAAAATTCGACAGGCTGATCGAAAACAAAATCCGCGCCGCACCGGGGGGCAATTTCGTCATTTTTCGCGACGGTGTCGGAATGGGCTAAAATTCGACAGGCTGATCGAAAACAAAATCCGCGCCGCACCGGGGGGCAATTTCGTCATTTTTCGCGACGGTGTCGGAATGGGCTAAAATTTGACTGGTTGATCTGAACCAAAAACCGCGCCGGGGGCAATTACGTCTTTTTTCGCGACTGTGTCGGAATGTGCTAAAATTTGACTGGTTGATCGAAAATAAAAATCTCGCCGAGGGCAATTTCGTCATCTTTCGCGACTGTGTCGGAATGGGCTAAAATTTGACTGGTTGATCGGAAACAAAAATCGCGCCGGGTGCAATTTCGTCATTTTTTCTAATTGTGTCGGAATGGGCTCAAATTCGACAGGCGTATCGGGAACAAAAACCGCGCCGGGGGCAATTTCGTAATTTTTCGCGACGGTGTCAATATAGGCTGAAATTTGGCAGGTTGATCGGAAATTAAAAATCG
>NW_019234066.1:0-2416 GCF_002742605.1 Olea europaea var. sylvestris
TCGCTAGTGCTTTTATGATTAATTGTTGTAAGCGGCCCAATCGGCATCCGAAAAACAAGTCAATGTGAGTGCCTTTTGGATACTAAAATCCTAGAGTTCTAGTGCCATTAACATATCTAAAAATTTTTTTACAACGCTAAGATGAGATTTTTTTGGAATTAGATTGATATCTAGCAATTAAGCACTCACGAATATCGGGTCTACTTATGGTTAAATAAAGAAGAGTTCAGATTATACCTCGATATTTCGTTACATCAAAGGAAGTACCTTGATCATCTTTGTCTAATTTTATAGATGAGCTTATTAGAGTTTTCATCGACTTTAATTCCTATATGTCGAACCTTTTGAGCATGTCTAATATATACTTGCTTTGACTAATGAATATCTCATCATTAAATTGATTAATTTGAAGCCCAATGAAGAATTTAAGCTCTCCCATCATGCTCATTTCAAATTCATTGCTCTTACATTTAGAAAATTTTTCATATAGAAAAATATTAGTTGCACCAAATATAATATCGTCAACATAAATTTGAACAATAATCATATGATTTCTTTAGAGTTTTAACGAAAGGAGTCATAAATGCTTCACCCATTGAAAAGCCATTTAAAAGTCAAAATTTGCTCGACCTTTCATTCCAAGATCTAAGAGCTTGTTCTAAACCATAAAGAGCTTTTCTATTTAAAAAACGTGATCCAAGTACTTGTGTACTTTAAATCTGAGAGGTTGCTCTACAAGGACTTCTCTTACATAAAGCCATTTAGAAATATAGTCTTTACATCCATTTGATAGAGAGTGAATCCTTTATGGCAAGAAAATGCATAAAGCTTGCGAATGGATTCTAATATAACAACCACTGCAGAAGTTTCCTCAAAATTAGTACATTTTTTCTTGATTGTAACATTGGACCACTAATCTAGCCTTGTTATGCACAATTATCCCATTCTCATCACGTTTATTTCTAAAAATACATTTTATGCTAATGATGTTTGATCATTTGGTCTAATGACTAAATCCCAAACATAGTTTCTTTCAAATTAATTTAACTCTTCTTGCACAGATAGAATCCAACCTTTAAAATTTTTGGTTTCCATTTGTGAAACAAATGCCCAACTATTAAACTGATTTCCAGTAGACACTAGTAGTGATACTTTTAGAAGAGACAAACCTCAATTCCTTAGCTAGAAGTTGATCACTTTCGTAGATTTTACATATTGTTGATTATTTTCTTCTTCCTCGTGATTGTCTCCAATATTTTTAGGATCGTCCTTATTTTGCTTGGATATTCATTTGCTTGAGTAGAATCTTCAATCCTACATTATGAACAATACCTTTCTCTTGATCAAGAGATTTAGATTTATCAAAGATAATATGCATAGATTCTTTAACGACTAGAGTCATTTTGTCTTTATAAGCTTTGCTTGTTGATGAGTATCCTATAAAGATTCCAACATCAAATTTTGAATCAAATTTTCCCAAATTTTCTTTTGTGTACAAAATGATACATTTGCAACTAAAACTACAAAATAACTTATGTTTGGAACTCTATTTTTCCAAAGCTCATAGAGTTTTTGTTGTCCTTCGACTAACAAGAACTCTATTAATGATGTAGCAAGTAGTTTTAATGACATAGGCCCAAAAATATTTTGATAGGCTATTTTCATTAAGCATGGTCCTAGTCATTTTCTTGCATTTTACGATTCTCTATTTCTACTACCTCATTTTGTTGAGGAGTTCTAGGAGTTGAGAAATTATGTTCATATCCATTTTCATTACAAAAATTATCAAATGCGATATTGTCAAGTTCTCCACAGTGATGACTTCTAATAGTTGTTATTATATATCCCTTTTCATTTTGAACCATTTTACAAAAATGTTTAAAACCATTCAAGGGTTCATCCTTCAAGTTCAAAAACAAGACCCAATTATATTTAGAATGGTCATCAACAATTATGGAAGCATAATTTGTATTGCCTAAACTAGCAGTTTTAGATGGTCCATAAAGATCCGTACGAAAAAAATTGTAGAGGTTTTGAAGTTGAAGTGTGTAATTTAGTGTTAAAAGAGCTTTTTACTTGTTTCCTAAATTGATAAGCATCATAAATCTTGTCTTTGTCAAATTTTAAATTTGGCAATCCTTTGACAAAATAATTTTTGAAAATCTTTGAGAGAAGATCCATGCTAACATGACGTAATTTCCTATTGCATAACCAAGTATCCTCTTTTAAGCTAGATAAAATATTTTCATCACTTTCAAATTCGATATTTATGATATGAACATCTTTAGTTCGACTTTCTATAAATATCACTTCTTTTGATGTAGCATCCTTAGTAAGACATTTCAAAAAGTCGAATTTTATATGATAGCCTTGACTGAGTGATTACCAATGTTTTCAATTCCAATGATTTTTCCTT